>NC_051082.1:29266271-29316271 GCF_004664715.2 Peromyscus leucopus
TTCACACAGTCCTGAGAACTCCTCAGATCAGCCTGCAGGAGAGACTGGACAGAGACAGTGATGGCTACTGGGGGCGGGGCCACACCAGACCTGGGGCTGCTCAGCTCTGCACATGTCTTGTTTTCTATTTAAGCCTAAACCTCATGTCAGGACCTGTCAAAACCCAACTATGGAGTTGTCACTGATCCTCCAGTATGGCCATGCTGTGTAAAACCTCTTTCCTCTGCTTTTCATGTGACCGTCTCTTTAATTGTCCCATTGGGGACAGATGGCCAAGCCTGGGTTGTTAGAGCTGCTGGGGCCCAGGCTCTGATCCTACACTCAAAGAACAAGTGGTTCCTTCTTGAATATGGGGGCACATATGGGCATCTTGTCTCCTTTGGGGGGTGCGGATGAGGAACAGCTCTTAGAAGCTCACACAGGAAGAAGAGAACATTTGCTGAGGCTGAGAATCGGGTGAACAAGGACAACTCTCTATTTTCTGGTAGAAATGTCCTCAGACCCTCATGTCATCCCTTACAAAGAGCAATCTCTAAGTCACACAGGTCAAAAGCAGTCATTTTCTAACAGTTCTTGTTTAGAACAGAAGTAGCCGGCAAGTGTGGGCAGTGCTGCTCTAAAGACCTGAGTTATTGATTGGAAATCTCAGGACCGGGCACGGCTTTTTCTCCCTATGGGTCAGCAACGTCCAGAGACCCCTTGTACAATATAGACTACTGTCATTGCTCTTGGATGCCCCCCATAGCTAGATGGTAAGAACCTGTTGCTGAAGACACTGCTCGATTTGATGTAGATATGATCAAAATTCATTGTATAATGTGTGTGAAACATTTAAGTCATTGAAACACTACTAAAAATCTCTTTCCATTTATCATTTATTTATGTACATGTGTAGTATCTGTGAGTGTACATACAGGAACCTACACACACAAGCAGATGAGCCTGTGTACACAGACAGACAGACAGATAGACAGACAGACATAGACACAGACACAGACACAGACACAGACACACACAGACACACACACACCACACACACACACACACACACACACACACACACACACAGAGGATAGAGACGTGTGCCTAATTATTCATGTGCAGGCCAGAAAGGCTTCTGGTGTCCTCTTGCAACATTCTCCACCTGTTCCTCAGAGCAGGATCTCTCTGTGAAATGGGGCTCCAGTATCACCTAGACGGAAAGCCAACAAACTCAGCAATCCTCCTGCCTCCACCTCCTTGGAACTGTGTCACAGCGTATGCAAGGACACCCAGCTTCCTATGTGGTGTTTGAATTTGAACTTTGGTCCTCACAATCACAAAGCCAATGCTCTGAAGCACTCTTAACATTTTTTTTAAAGTCTGTGTAGCCCAGACTGGCCTTGACCTTGCTGTGTAGCTAATGACATTAAATTCCTGATCTCAGTACCTCCCAACTACTGGGATTACAGTTGTGTACCAAACCACTTTAAGAAAGCCACCTTGTGCTGTGGATATTGCTCTATATAAATAAAACACTGATGGCCATTGACCAGGCAGGAAGTAGGTTGCCAGGCAGGAAGTAGTGGGACAAGGAGAGAGGAGAATTCTGGGAAGCGGAAGGCTGAGGAGGAGACACTGCAGCCACTGCCAGGAGAAGCAGCATGTAAAGACACCGTAAGCCATCAGCCATGTGGCAAGGTATAGATTATAAAAATGGGTTAATTTAAGATATAAGAACAGTTAGCAAGAAGCCTGCCACGGCCATATAGTTTATAAGTATTATAAGCGTCTGAGTGATTATTTTATACGAGATTGTGGGACTGCGGGGTTTGGTGAAGCTGGAGAGAAGCCCTCCAGCAACAACCTTGGGCTGTAGAGATGTTCAAATGGTTAAGAGCACTGCTGCTCTTCAGGAGGTCCTGAGTTCAACTCCTGAAAACCACATATATCACAACCATCTATAATGAGATCTGGTGTCCTCTTCTGCATACATGCAGGCATAACACTATATACAATAATAAATAAATAAAATAAATAAATAAATAAATAAATAAATAAATAATAAAAAGAAAGTTCATCTTGACCGCCAGTGGTGCACCAGCCTTTAATCCTAGCACTCGGAAGTCAAAGCCAGGCCGATCTCTGTGTGTTAGAGCCCTGCCTGGTCTACATAGCAACTTCCAGGCCAGCTAAGGCTACATAGTGAGTCCTTGTCGCAAAAAAAAAAAAAATCATTTTTGTTGGTATAAATGTATGTAATATAAGCTATATCATTTGAACTCTGCAATATACAGCTGAGTGGCTTACAGCACATTCATTCTGTGGAGCAGCCACCATCACTATTCAGTACCAGATGTGCGTGCACACATTGATGTATACATCTATATTACCTTCTCTCCCAGAATGTCCCAAAAGAACAAAGCAAAAAACAAAGGTGTTGGAAGTACAGTGGTAGAATACTAACACAGAGGGAACAGTCTAATCAGCCATTGACAAGGATAAAGTCAGACACTAGGAAAGTGTGTCCTGAGGAGAAAAGGCAGGTCAGCACCGAGGAGATGCCTCAGTCCTCAAGTACCTGCCTTGTGTCCTGGTTAGTTATTTTGTCAATGTGACACAAGCTGTAGTTATCTGGGAAGAGGAACCTCAACTGAGAAAAGGCCTCCATCAGATTGCCCTGATTGGTGATTGAGGTGGGAGGCTCAGCTCACTTGGGTGGTATCATGTCAGGGCAGAGGTCCTGGATGTTATAATCCAAGCAGGCTGAGCAAGCCATGGAAAGCAAGCCAGTGAGCAGCACCCTCCATGGCTTCTGCCTCAGTTCCGCTTCCAGTTCCTGCCTGGAATTCCTGCCCTGACTTCCCTTGATGATGGAAAGTGATTGGGATGTGTAAGCCAAATAATCATTTTCCTCCACAAGTCCTTTTTTCATGGTGTGTTTCACATCAATAGAAACTCAAACTAGGTCACCTTTGAGCACAGAGATCTGAATCGCATCCCCAGGGACCTGTGTGTGTTGCCATGCACTTGTAATCCAGCACTTCAGGGGGAGATAGCAGAGCCCTGGGTTCACTGCCAGCTGGCCTAGACCACTTGGTGAGTTCAGCCCAGAGAAAGACCTCCAGAGAGAGAGAAAGACAGAGACAGAGACAGAGACAGAGACAGAGAGAGAGAGAACCCGAAGTCTTTTTGCTTAGACACCAAAGAGAAAATTGCAAAGGAGAGTACTATTGAATTGGCTACAAAAATGAAATCATGGAAAGAGAATTAATAAGCCAATCACAGGGTCTTTCAATGCTTGTTGCACATATTTCTCTGGGTTTAATATCTTTTCCCTAAATGAGGATATTTTGCTCAGATAAAACATTTCTTTGGGTCTGTGCATGCAGCTCAGTGTGGAGTGCTTGCCTAGGTGCACGAGGCCCTGAGTCCATCTCAAGTGCTGCACACAGGAGTGGTCACACACCCTTGTTATCCAGCACTTGGCAAGTGGAGGCAGGAGAGTCAGAAGTTCAAGGTCATCGTCAGCTATATACAAGTTTGAGGCCAGCATGGACTAAATGAATGAGATTTTTGTCTTTTAAAAAAATGGAAAGAAATTTAAAAATGTCTTTTTTATCATTAATTTTAATATTTTAAAAACAATGGTCAGGAATATTCAGTTAGTGAACTAATTTTAAAATACTAATGGTAGAACTCACAGTAGAAGTGTGGTGTAACTCAATGCAGAGCCCTTGTCTAGTGTGCAAGTGGCCTTGGGGACCATCTGAAGTCCTGCTAAAGAAGAAAAGCATGGTGTGTCTGCCTGAAGCAGAGAAAGGCAAGGCTGCCTTAGACTGATTGACTGCCACGCAACAAATAGACTATTGCAAAGGTCAGGAGAAATTAGGAAAGGAGGAAGAGGAGGAGGTGGAAGAACAGGAGCCATTTAGGGAAACATGTAGGAGACACAGGAAATGCAGATGTAAGGTGCCTGTCAGCTCTGGCTGTGGAGTTTATCCTGAACCAGCACAGGTTAAGATGGTTAAGTGTTTTGTCAGGGGAGGCTGGTGGGTCTAACCTGGAAGGGACAAACCCACTTATCACTGGCATCGCTGTAATTGGGGATATAATTATTTAACTATTAACTTAATATTTTATTTTCTAAAAATTTATTTTTTATTAAATTTTTGCATGCACATATTGGTACCTGAGTGTGTGTGTGTGTGTGTGTGTGTGTGTGTGTGTGTGTATGTGTGTCTTTGATTCTGTCTGTGTGTGAGGACCCAAAATTAAATTTGGATGTTCCTTCCTCAGATGTCATTCACCTTATCTGTAAGACAGACCACGTGAGCACCTGTAACCACAACACCATGGAGATGGAGACAAGAGGATCAATGGGCTTCACAGCCCATCAGCCTGGCCCCAAACAGTGAGCTCCAGGTTCAGTGAGAGACCCTGCCTCAAGGAATGAGGTAGATTTTACTAGAGAGGATCACTAATGTTCATACTTGGCCTTCCCAAGAACAAAAATGGGATATATGTACACACACACACACACACACACACACACACACACACACACACAAAGCATGCATGCTTACACCTTATATACACAATGCACAAAATCATGACAGAAGGCAGGCAAATAAACAATAGTGTGAACTCGAGCAGAGGCCATGTGTCTGCTGGTTGAGAGACACTTGGAGGTAAAGCATCCATTTCGGGGCCTGTTCCTCACCAGAATGATCTTGTGCAGCTGTTGAAATCTGTTGGTCTCTGTGTCACTCTGTATAATGACTCAGTATATAGACTGGTCTATATACTGAGTTCTGGACCAGCCAGGAGTACATAGTGAGAATGTGTTCCCCCAAACAAGCAAACAAACAAACAAAAACAAGGACCAACTAACCAAACAAATAGTCCAAGGTACATGGTGTACTGAGTAGAAATAATGCCCGAGGTTGTCCTCTGGCCTCCACAAACAGGAGCACACACTTCCTTGCACACACATGCAGCTGCACAGACACACATAATCATGCAAGGCTCGTTTCACAGCTGATTTGCCACCACATGTTTACAAAGTCCTCATCCTGAGTAAACATGGCCTCTCCAGGCATGGCTCTGTGACTCTTCAGATCCAGATTCTGATAGTGTCCCCAGCATCCAGACTCTGACACTATACCCAACAGTCTCAACACTCTCTATTTCTCTCTGAATCATCCAATTCCAGAAACTCCCCTCAAATTACCCACAGTGCAGTTCCTGTGGGACCTGATCCTACAGATATCACCATTGATGAAAACTGTCCGTCTGTCCACCCATCCTGTCACACCACCTACCTTCCCAATCATGATTTGTTTACCCCAGGGATAACACAGACCCAGAGTCACCTGCCCAGACTGGGTCCCGGAGAGAGTGGAGGAGATGCTAGAGAGGGTGGAAGGATGGCGGCTGGTGGTGTAGACAGGACACTCAGGCTGCACCTGAGACTTTACATTAGCACAGTTGCCCCGCCCCCATCTGACCTCTTCTTTCTCCCTAGGATGACATCATCATCTTCATCTCCTCATGTGCTGCCAACCTCAGCATGAGCACCTCCCTGCACCCCTGCCAGGGGAGCCCCAAGAAGAGACTCTATAGTGTGTCCTAAAGACCCAGTGAGTGGGGCTGGGTGTCCAGCTCAGTCTCCTGCTCCTCTGGATGAAGTCTCCCAGCTTCTGCAGATAGCCAAGGCCTGGCACAGAAACTCACAGTTCACTGAGCTTGAGGTCACAGAAATGGAGAAACTCCCAATTTCCTTTGTAAAATTATATATATATTATTTAAAGAAAATATTAATTGTCACAGAATTTGTTTAAGTGAATCTAAAGAGGAAACTGGTGACATGTTCAAGTTCTTTGTCTACAACCAACGTGAGCTAATGGATGACCAGCTCCATAACTTCTCTGGATTTTTATGAGATTTGCTGTTCATTTGGTTTTGAAACAGAGTCTCATGTAGCCCAGGCTGACCTCAAACTCAGAAGGTACTAATGACAGCCTCCAGTTCATGGTCTTGGTATCTCTACAGTCAGTCATTGGATTACAGGCATAGGCCACCTTGCCTGGCTTCCTCTAGTACTTCTTTTAACTGACTGCTCAGGCCAGGGAACAAAATCCCAAACATTGGTAGCCATGCTAGAACCCATGAGTGCTCCCCATTCCAACAGTAATGTTCCTTCACCCTGAGGGGATTTGATCTAAACAGTGTTGAGAATGTGGTGCTGTGAAGTCTTTGCTGTGGGCTCCTTTGCTGCTTCTCCCTTTTGAACAATGGAAAATTGACATGGAAGTCACATGACCACTGGAGTAACAGCTTTGAGGCTCCTTCCCTGTGCCCAGCTTCCTGGAGGAGGAGATGATGAACGGACACTCCCATAGATGCCTGGCCAGACCATCATCCTAGCAGCCTGCTTGTGTGAACAACGCAGGGATGCTCAGAGGAGACACCACCCCAGCTGTCAAGATCACGGTGACCCTGGCTGCTGCTGAGTTCAGATCTCCTGGTCTTTGCCCTTGTCCATGTCCTTCTCCCTCTGCTTCCTTCCCCTCTTGAACCATGTCACCTCCCTGCTTTCCCTGCTCTGCACTCACCATGCCTCCCTTTTGTCTCCCTTTGGCTCTCTAGCTCCCTGTGAGTGCAGGCTGCTGCCATCCTGCAGATTCAGCCTCAGGGTTCTAATCCTAGTCAGACTTCTGCTGCCTCTCAGGTGCTGCTCTCCAGCTCTCAGATGCTCCTCTTACTATTGGAGGGCTGAGCCCTTGGGAAACCTGGACCCTTCTTATATGTGATTCATATACATGCAGGCAAAACAGCCATATACACAAATAGAATTATACCTTTTGTAAACAATGCCAGTAGCATCTCAGCCTCTCGTGATCATCATGCTCTTTATACTGAATTTTATCTGGTGTAAGCTTGTGTAGATCTTATACCTGCTGTCACAATCCTGTGAGTTCATATGTGCAACTGACCTCTTGTGTTCAGAAATACTGTTTCCACCACTCTGGCTCTTACAAAGTCTTTTGCCCTGACCCTCCTTTCTCAAAGATGCTTGAGCCTTGGGAAGAGGGGTGTCGTATGTCCCCATGAAGACTGAGATGGCACAGTCTCTCATACTCAGGAAGTTGGCCAGTTGAGTGACTCTGTTAATTGTCACCTGCTGCAAGGAGAAGCATCTCTGACAAGGTTGAGAGACACACACATCTGTGGGGACAGCAGTGAAGTTGTTAGAGTCACTTTAAATCTGTGTCCATTAAGTAGAGGATGGGAGTGGATTTTCCTTAGGGCCTAAGATTTTTCTGCACACAGGTTTTGAACCTTTTCACAGTCAGGTCTGGCTTCCAGTCTTCTATAAGAGCAGCAAGCTGTCCCAACTGCTGATCCATTCTTCCAGCACCTGACATTTCAGATACAAATGTACTAGGTAAGGCTCAGAAGTGTTCAGCTTTGTTCAAGACCCATGATGAACACACAGCTAACACAAGGCTGGAGTCCAAGTGTGACATGAAAGCCCATACTCCTCATTCTATCCTTTCACATGCTTTAAACATAAGAATCCAGAAATCTGGCTTGTAAAAAATCAGGATAGGATGACTTAAAGGGACTCTCAAATTGTCCTTTGTTCTCTTTAGGCCCTAAAAATTAAGGCTCCTGAAACAAGGCCTCAGCACCAACTTACCTGAGGAGAAGGAAATTAAATTGTATCAAAGTGCCCTGCTCCACCAGCTCCACACAGGGCTTGTCCATGGGTAAAGGAAGGTCCTGGGCCTCAGGAGCCCCTGACACAGGAGGCAGCAAGTTTCCCCCCTGAAGATGATGGTTCCAGTGACCTGGACTTGGAACAACTCATGGAAGACATGGAGAGCAGAGGAAGAGGGAGTCGCAGCAGAGGATGGCTCAGAAGAGTTCCTGGCGGCCTCTTTGAGGAGTAGTGTGCTCTGGTCCTTCTACTGCTGACTGCCTCTCAGTGATCCTGAGCAGATGTTGAATGTCGGGGTTGGTGACCTGCTCCATGCTTCAGGTCAGAGCTGTGCATCATGGGTAATAAAGCAGGTCTCTGGGTCCACTGCTTAGGCTGTGCTTCCTTTCATGTGCTATGGCAACCTGCCCTCTCTGGAGGTATAGAGGCTGGGAGACAGCAGCAGGACCCAGGCCTGGGGAACCTTCAGAAAAGCATGTCTGTGAGTCCTGGCTCCCTAACTTCCTGGGAAGGACACGCCTTAGGAAAGCATTGTGACCATCTGGTGTTTAGTTCCCTGTCTCACACCATCTATCTAGGTTTGTTCTGATGTCCAGTGTGGTGGTCCATGGAACCAGTCACTGTGTACTGGTTTATTACCCTTCCACATGTGGGTGTACATCATGTAGACTGGCTGCCAGCATTTGGGCATCCCCTGCCTTGGCAGCTAGAAAAAATGATAGAGGAGGAGATCTTAAGGCCAGAAGTTAAGGGTCACATCGAGTGACTCTTAATTAGATTCATTTAGGCAAATTCTGTGGATTTTTTATTGTTGTGAGAAAGTCTAGGAAGTTAGAAAAGCAAACTGGGAATTTCTATTTTCTCTGAGCTCAAACGCCCTGACATGTGGATTTCTGTCTCTGGCCATGGGTATCAGTGACCCATGAGTTTGTCTCTGGCTGTGGGTATCAGTGGAAGCTGGGAGTCTTCACTAGAAACACAGTGACTCTGAGATCGTCACCCAGACCCACTCATTTGGTCTTTACGATGGAGTACACAGTCTCTTCCTGGGGGTCTTCATGGACGGGCTGGCAGGGTGGTGTTCCTGGGGAGGCTGGGCTTGAGCGGGCAATGGAGGCGTACACGATGTTGTTATCCTGCGGGACAAGAGGTTGGATGGCAGCAGTGCAGCTGTGGCCACCATAAAGCAGCAGCTGCAGCCTGAGTGTCCTGCCACACCTGCAGCAGCTGCAGCCTGAGTGTCCTGCCCACACCTGCAGCAGCTGCAGCCTGAGTGTCCTGCCCACACCTGCAGCAGCTGCAGCCTGAGTGTCCTGCCACACCTGCAGCAGCTGCAGCCTGAGTGTCCTGCCACACCTGCAGCAGCTGCAGCCTGAGTGTCCTGCCCACACCTGCAGCAGCTGCAGCCTGAGTGTCCTGCCACACCTGCAGCAGCTGCAGCCTGAGTGTCCTGCCCACACCTGCAGCAGCTGCAGCCTGAGTGTCCTGCCCACACCTGCAGCAGCTGCAGCCTGAGTGTCCTGCCCACACCTGCAGCAGCTGCAGCCTGAGTGTCCTGCCCACACCTGCAGCAGCTGCAGCCTGAGTGTCCTGCCCACACCTGCAGCCTCCACCCTTCTGTCTCCTTCTTCAACATCCCTTTAACTTCCCTCAGGCCTGAGTCTGAGTGGCTTACCTTGGTGTTCACTTTGAGTCCATATATTCCTAGAGAAAAGGAACACAGAGTGCTGAGGTCAAGATGTGACAGGAAGGGAGACAGATGGCTGGGAGTTCCAACAGTGAGGTGAGGACCTTGGTTATATGGGAGGGACAGGGTGAAGGAGGGAAAGGTGGAAATACTGAGGGATGCTCATGGGAAACAGGAAGCTGGCAGAATTTACCTTCAGGTTCAACATTGTCAGTGTTTTCAATGAGGTCCCTGCACAGGAACAAATGGACAACATATCAGAATCTGGACAGGAAAGGGTTAAGACATCAGGTGCTGGGCTGCAGAGATGGCTCAGTTAGGAAAGTAAGTGTCACATAAACAGGAAGTCCTGATTGCAGACCCAGGACCCACAGGAATGCTGGATGCTGGAAAGCAGAGACAGGCAAAATCACTGGAGTTCACTGGCCCGGACTAACAGAAGAGCTCTAGATTGGTGAAAGAACCCTGTCTCAAAAATAGAGTGGAGCTGGAGAGATGGTTGATCTGCAAATGCCCACTTCACAAACAAAAGACCCAAATTTAGTCCATGAACCCATGTGAAAAAAGCTGACACAATGTACCTGGAGGTGGTGATAGAGAGAGGAGGATTCCATTGAAAGCTTCATTGTCTGGGCAGCCTGGCCAAAGTGATGAGCTTCAGGTTAGTGAGAGACCCTGCCTCAAAATAAATATTAAATAAAGTGGGAGAAACTGAGGGAGTCACTACATATCCTCTGGCCTCCACACACATGTACAAGTGCACACACATGCACACACACACACACACACAGGAACATAAACAGAATGAGAGAAACTGAGGAAGACACACCATTGATCTGTGGCTTCCACACACATGGACACACGTGGATGTGCACCTGCACATGTACACACAGGAACAGTAACAACACACAGAACTGGGCACGGTGGTGCATGCTTGTAATCTCAGTGCTCAGGAGGGAGACAGGGGACTCCTGATGTTCAAAGGCCAACCAACCTAGTCAACTGGTGAGTTCCAGACCAGTGCAAGACTCTGTCTGAACAAAACCTAAGAACAAAACAAAAAAAACCCAAAACCCAAGGAGAAATGACTTCGTGGGTAAGGCCAGACCATCAAGACTGACAACTTGAGTTTTATCCCAAGGATCCAACAAGGTGGAAGGAAAGAGAAAGCTCTCAGAAGTTGTCCTGTGACCTCCCATGTGGGCCATGTCAAGTCATACTCACACACATGTATGCACATCACACAAACAGATAAAATGTAATAAAATAATTATTTAAAAGAGTGGATGGCACTGGAGAACACACAAAGACACACACACACACACACACACACACACTCACACACACACACAACACACAGGAGGCTGGATCCCTCTCAATGGTCTCTGCCATCCTCAGTGACTCAGATGACATCAGTGTTCGGCCCTCAGAATTAGACCTTCTCTGGAAGAGAATGAGAGGCCATTGGGAAGGTGGCCTGGCCGAGGTCTCTCAGCACTAGCTGAAGGGAGTCATTCTAGGAAATCAGCTTGCCCTGGGCGGGAAAAGAGACTAGAAATGGGAAGAACCAAGTCTATTCTCTCTGATTACCTGGAAAACTAAAGGCAAGAAAGTTTCAGATCTCCTGGTAGGGCTCAGGCTGGGTTCAAGCAAGAAAGGACCTGAGATGGGACTGGAGGAAGGGCATCTGGCCAAAGAAGCCACAGGGAGAGGAGAGATGGAGGAAGCTGGGATGCAGTGTTGCTGTGGATGATTGAGTTATCTGCACAAGGCCCTGGGTTCCATCCCAGCACCTCATAAACCGGTGTGGTTCGATGCCTGTCTTCCAACAGTTGGGAGGTGGACAAAAGATCAGAAGTTCAAGTCATCCTTGGCTACAGATGAGTTCAAGGGACATGGGCTAAATATGAGCTTTTCTCAGAAAAAAGGGGTTGGAAGAGGAAGGTTCAGAGCAGGCCATGTACAGTAGGAAAAGAAGAGGCAGGAGAGAAGGGTGGAGAGGTTGGGAGGTGAAGAGAAAAGGGTAAGAGATGTGGAAGATCTGGAACAAAGGATTCTGGGGCAGCGGGGCTCACTGACCATAGAGAAAGACAAGAGAAGAAAGGGAAGGATGGGAGAGCTGTTGAATCCAGGCGGATGTTCAAGGCTGAGAGGAAACAGAGACAGAGAGGGCAGCCCAGGAAATGGAAGAAGAGAGGGAGGAAGTCTGAGGCCTAATGGGGTGTTGTTCTGGAAGGAGACTCCTGAGACCTCTCCACTCCTTGTCACTGAGAATCTGGTGTCCTGAGGAGGGAGATGTCATAAACGAAAAGCAGGGAGCAGACAGGAAGAGTCAGTGGTTAGGGAGATGTGAAGAGCCCTCGTGTGGTTCTCCTTTTTTTTTTTTTAATGTTATTTGAAGGGCTGGAGGATGGCTCAGTGGTTAAGAGCGCTGGCTGCTCTTGCAGAGGACCCGGATGGCGCTCACCTGGCTGGGGTTTCGGCTTTAGTCCTCTGTCCTGTGGGAAGAAACAGTGTCAGTGTGACATCAGTGCTGACCTCCACCATCCCTCTCAGCTGTCCTCTGTGTGCAGACCACCTTCAGAGGACAGGGGAGCAGAGAACCTGCCCCAGGCAGTCAGAGAGGAGCCTGAGCTCCCTCTGCTGGGCTGTGTCCTACACAGCAACCTCCCCAGATCTCTGCTAGGTCCATGTCCACCCCTGTCTCCTCTGCTTCCTTCACCAACCTTGAGTTCCCTCACTCCACACCTGCCTCATCTACTCTGCTTCACCAGCCTTCCTTTTTGTGACTTTGGAGACCGTCTATTTCTGGGTTATATTTCACTCTACTGATCTCTTTGTCTTGGTTCATACTATGCTGTTTTAGTGATTATAGTGTTTTTTTGCCACTTATTTATTATGTGGAAGGGTGTGCCACAGTTTATATGAAGGTCAGAGGGCAACTTGCGGCCATCAGTTCCCTCCATCATGTGGCTCCCAGGCTTGGACACTGACACCTTTTACCCTATGAGGGCTACCGTGTTCTTTAGAAAAGTCTATTATTCATTTATTTATTTAGCTACAGTAGGTTTTAAAGTTTTTTGTTATTGTTTTTTTTTTAGAGTTTTAAATTTATGTGCATATGAGATGCCTACAGAATTCAGAAGAGGACTTCAGACTGGCCTGCAGCCAGAGTTACAGGAGGTTGTAAACTGCCTGATGTGGGTGCTGGAGCAGAACTCAGGTTCTCTGCCAGAGCAGCAAGTGTTCTGAACTCCTGACCCTTCTCTCTGTGTTTTCTCTTTTGACTTATAAGCACACTTTCCTTGGTTGTTCTTGTTTTTTTGGACAGCTCTGTCAGATCCACATAAGCACTTCAACTGTAACCCAAATCACCTGGTCAGGCCACCGCTGTGCAGTTTTGAGTGAAAAATCTTCACCACAGGCTCACCTATTTGAACCTTGGTCATATTGGAAAGGTGTTTTTTGCGTGTGTTGAAGATGTGGCTTCTCAGTGTCCTGCTTCAGCTGCCCCACCATTATTAACCTTCCTTCTGGACCACAAGCCAAATCCAATTCTTCCTTCCACAAGTTACTTTTGATTATGAGGTTTTATCACCACAGTGGAAAAGTAACCTCCATTACACACTCTCAAACAGACTTCCTCTTTCTGTCCCTATATGGCTTGGTTGTTTCACCAGAGTGTTTCTCAACACACTTAGACTTGTTCCTGTTCCCTGGTCCCCGTGTCATCCATATAATCACTGAGTGTTTGTTTGAGGTCTTCCACATCCAAGGATGACTTTGAACTACTGATCCTCCTGCCTGCCCTTCCACACACTGGAGTTACAGACATGCACTACCACACCAGGCTAATCACAAGGTCTGAAAGCTTTTGCCTGGACATTTTCCTGGTTCTGGCCATTCATCCCATATGCAGCTCCACTGTGGCAAAGTGACACAGCCTGGTCCCCTCCAGTCTGTTCTCCACTGAGCCATGACTGGACTGTGCGTTCACAGTCTTAACCCTGCAGAACCTCACTTGAGGAAGCGGCTTCAGGTAGAATCCCAGTGAGGTTAGCAGTGCAGGGCTGCAGTCACCAAACAAACCACAGCAGCAAACAGACCCCAGGTACTCTAAGCTCAAGCCCAGAGCCTGACTGGGGACTCAGGAGGAGGCTGTCAGGGATCTGCCCTGGGGAGGCAATAATCCATCCTTAGGTATTGCTCCTCTAACGCTGTCCACCTTACTTCTTTTTAAAGATAATTTCTCTCCCTGGGACCCGAGGCTCCAGTTAGGACAGTATAGCAGCCATCCACCCTCAGGAATCATCTGTCTCCACCTCCTCAGCACTGGGATCACATGGAGTGTGGTCATGGAACCTCCAGCTTGCATAGCAAGGACTTTCCTGACTCAGCCATCCCCTGAGGATTCACAACTGAGCTGTCGTCAATCCCCTTCCAGGACTCTGGTGTGGACTGTTCTTGGAAACACTCAGGAAGTGTGATGAAATGCAGTCTTGGACCACTTACCTTTCCTTCTCCTCCACCCGAGGAACACTGTCAACCCCACAACCCCAGCCAGGAGTACAGCAGCAGCCACTGCCAACCCATCTCTGGTTCCCAGACCCAGGGTCTGATTATTTCTGCTCATCTTGCCTTCAGAACTTCCTGTGGTGAGGCTTGGAGAGGTGGTCCTGGGGGCTGGGAGGAGACAAAGGAAGTCAGCATGGAACTTCCCTGACAAGAATGATGCTCTGAGGATGCCTCTGCTGCACTCCTTGCCCCTCAGACTACTGAAGCAATGGACTCCAGGGAACTGGGGTCACCCAGGGAGTCTCACGTTGGGAGAAGGAAAAGGCTGAAGTCTGGAGAGTTCACACAGTCCTGAGAACTCCTCAGATCAGCCTGCAGGAGAGACTGGACAGAGACAGTGATGGCTACTGGGGGCGGGGCCACACCAGACCTGGGACTGCTCAGCTCTGCACATGTCTTGTTTTCTATTTAAGCCTAAACCTCATGTCAGGACCTGTCAAAACCCCAACTATGGAGTTGTCACTGATCCTCCAGTATGGCCATGCTGTGTAAACCTCTTTCCTCTGCTTTTCATGTGACCGTCTCTTTAATTGTCCCATTGGGGACAGATGGCCAAGCCTGGGTTGTTAGAGCTGCTGGGGCCCAGGCTCTGATCCTACACTCAAAGAACAAGTGGTTCCTTCTTGAATATGGGGCACATATGGGCATCTTGTCTCCTTTGGGGGGTGCGGGATGAGGAACAGCTCTTAGAAGCTCACACAGGAAGAAGAGAACATTTGCTGAGGCTGAGAATCGGGTGAACAAGGACAACTCTCTATTTTCTGGTAGAAATGTCCTCAGACCCTCATGTCATCCCTTACAAAGAGCAATCTCTAAGTCACACAGGTCAAAAGCAGTCATTTTCTAACAGTTCTTGTTAGAACAGAAGTAGCCGGCAAGTGTGGGCAGTGCTGCTCTAAAGACCTGAGTTATTGATTGGAAATCTCAGGACCGGGCACGGCTTTTCTCCCTATGGGTCAGCAACGTCCAGAGACCCCTTGTACAATATAGACTACTGTCATTGCTCTTGGATGCCCCCCATAGCTAGATGGTAAGAACCTGTTGCTGAAGACACTGCTCGATTTTGATGTAGATATGATCAAAATTCATTGTATAAGTGTGTGAAACATTTAAGTCATTGAACACTACTAAAAATCTCTTTCCATTTATCATTTATTTTATGTACATGTGTAGTATCTGTGAGTGTACATACAGGAACCTACACACACAAGCAGATGAGCCTGTGTACACAGACAGACAGACAGATAGACAGACAGACATAGACACAGACACAGACACAGACACAGACACACACAGACACACACACACACACACACACACACACACACACACACACACAGAGGATAGAGACGTGTGCCTAATTATTCATGTGCAGGCCAGAAAGGCTTCTGGTGTCCTCTTGCAACATTCTCCACCTGTTCCTCAGAGGCAGGATCTCTCTGTGAAATGGGGGCTCCAGTATCACCTAGACGGAAAGCCAACAAACTCAGCAATCCTCCTGCCTCCACCTCCTTGGAACTGGTGTCACAGCGTATGCAAGGACACCCAGCTTCCTATGTGGGTGTTTGAATTTGAACTTTGGTCCTCACAATCACAAAGCCAATGCTCTGAAGCACTCTTAACATTTTTTTAAAGTCTGTGTAGCCCAGACTGGCCTTGACCTTGCTGTGTAGCTAATGACATTAAATTCCTGATCTCAGTACCTCCCAACTACTGGGATTACAGTTGTGTACCAAACCACTTTAAGAAAGGCCACCTTGTGCTGTGGATATTGCTCTATATAAATAAAACACTGATGGCCATTGACCAGGCAGGAAGTAGGTTGCCAGGCAGGAAGTAGGTGGGACAAGGAGAGAGGAGAATTCTGGGAAGCGGAAGGCTGAGGAGGGAGACACTGCAGCCACTGCCAGGAGAAGCAGCATGTAAAGACACCGGTAAGCCATCAGCCATGTGGCAAGGTATAGATTTATAAAAATGGGTTAATTTAAGATATAAGAACAGTTAGCAAGAAGCCTGCCACGGCCATATAGTTTATAAGTATTATAAGCGTCTGAGTGATTATTTTATACGAGGATTGTGGGACTGCGGGGTTTGGTGGAAGCTGGAGAGAAGCCCTCCAGCAACAACCTTGGGCTGTAGAGATGGTTCAAATGGTTAAGAGCACTGGCTGCTCTTCAGGAGGTCCTGAGTTCAACTCCTGAAACCACATATATCACAACCATCTATAATGAGATCTGGTGTCCTCTTCTGGCATACATGCAGGCATAACACTATATACATAATAAATAAATAAATAAATAAATAAATAAATAAATAAATAAATAAATAATAAAAAGAAAGTTCATCTTGACCGGCCAGTGGTGGCACCAGCCTTTAATCCTAGCACTCGGAAGTCAAAGCCAGGCCGATCTCTGTGTGTTAGAGCCCTGCCTGGTCTACATAGCAACTTCCAGGCCAGCTAAGGCTACATAGTGAGTCCTTGTCGCAAAAAAAAAAAATCATTTTTGTTGGTATAAATGTATGTAATATAAGCTATATCATTTGAACTCTGCAATATACAGCTGAGTGGCTTACAGCACATTCATTCTGTGGAGCAGCCACCATCACTATTCAGTACCAGATGTGCGTGCACACATTGATGTATACATCTATATTACCTTCTCTCCCAGAATGTCCCAAAAGAACAAAGCAAAAAACAAAGGTGTTGGAAGTACAGTGGTAGAATACTAACACAGAGGGGAACAGTCTAATCAGCCATTGACAAGGATAAAGTCAGACACTAGGAAAGTGTGTCCTGAGGGAGAAAAGGCAGGTCAGCACCGAGGAGATGCCTCAGTCCTCAAGACCTGCCTTGTGTCCTGGTTAGTTATTTTGTCAATGTGACACAAGCTGTAGTTATCTGGGAAGAGGAACCTCAACTGAGAAAAGGCCTCCATCAGATTGCCCTGATTGGTGATTGAGGTGGGAGGCTCAGCTCACTTGGGTGGTATCATGTCAGGGCAGAGGTCCTGGATGTTATAATCCAAGCAGGCTGAGCAAGCCATGGAAAGCAAGCCAGTGAGCAGCACCCCTCCATGGCTTCTGCCTCAGTTCCGCTTCCAGGTTCCTGCCTGGAATTCCTGCCCTGACTTCCCTTGATGATGGAAAGTGATTGGGATGTGTAAGCCAAATAATCATTTTCCTCCACAAGTCCTTTTTTCATGGTGTGTTTCACATCAATAGAAACTCAAACTAGGTCACCTTTGAGGCACAGAGATCTGAATCGCATCCCCAGGGACCTGTGTGTGTTGCCATGCACTTGTAATCCAGCACTTCAGGGGGAGATAGGCAGAGCCCTGGGGTTCACTGCCAGCTGGCCTAGACCACTTGGTGAGTTCAGCCCAGAGAAAGACCTCCAGAGAGAGAGAAAGACAGAGACAGAGACAGAGACAGAGACAGAGAGAGAGAGAACCCGAAGTCTTTTTGCTTAGACACCAAAGAGAAAATTGCAAAGGAGAGTACTATTGAATTGGCTACAAAAATGAAATCATGGAAAGAGAATTAATAAGCCAATCACAGGGTCTTTTCAATGCTTGTTGCACATATTTCTCTGGGTTTAATATCTTTTCCCTAAATGAGGATATTTTGCTCAGATAAAACATTTCTTTGGGTCTGTGCATGCAGCTCAGTGGTGGAGTGCTTGCCTAGGGTGCACGAGGCCCTGAGTCCATCTCAAGTGCTGCACACAGGAGTGGTCACACACCCTTGTTATCCAGCACTTGGCAAGTGGAGGCAGGAGAGTCAGAAGTTCAAGGTCATCGTCAGCTATATAACAAGTTTGAGGCCAGCATGGACTAAATGAATGAGATTTTTGTCTTTTAAAAAAATGGAAAGAAATTAAAAATGTTTTTTATCATTAATTTTAATATTTTAAAAACAATGGTCAGGAATATTCAGTTAGTGAACTAATTTTAAAAGTACTAATGGTAGAACTCACAGTAGAAGTGAGGTGTAACTCAATGGCAGAGCCCTTGTCCAGTGTGCAAGTGGCCTTGGGGACCATCTGAAGTCCTGCTAAAGAAGAAAAGCATGGTGTGTCTGCCTGAAGCAGAGAAAGGCAAGGCTGCCTTAGACTGATTGACTGCCACGCAACAAATAGACTATTGCAAAGGTCAGGAGAAATTAGGAAAGGAGGAAGAGGGAGGAGGCTGGAAGAACAGGAGCCATTTAGGGAAACGTGTAGGAGACACAGGAAATGCAGATGTAAGGTGCCTGTCAGCTCTGGCTGTGGAGTTTATCCTGAACCAGCACAGGGTTAAGATGGTTAAGTGTTTTGTCAGGGGGGGGTGGGTCTAACCTGGAAGGGACAAACCCACTTATCACTGGCATCGCTGTAATTGGGGATATAATTATTTAACTATTAACTTAATATTTTATTTTCTAAAAATTTATTTTTTATTAAATTTTTGCATGCACATATTGGTACCTGAGTGTGTGTGTGTGTGTGTGTGTGTGTGTGTGTGTGTGTGTGTGTCTTTGTTTCTGTCTGTGTGTGAGGACCCAAAATTAAATTTGGATGTTCCTTCCTCAGATGTCATTCACCTTATTTGTAAGACAGACCACGTGAGCACCTGTAACCACAACACCGTGGAGATGGAGACAAGAGGATCAATGGGCTTCACAGCCCATCAGCCTGGCCCCAAACAGTGAGCTCCAGGTTCAGTGAGAGACCCTGCCTCAAGGGAATGAGGTGGATCTTACTAGAGGAGGATCACTAATGTTCATACTTGGCCTTCCCAAGAACAAAAATGGGATATATGTACACACACACACACACACACACACACACACACACACACACACACAAGCATGCATGCTTACACCATATATACACACTGCACAAAATCAAGACAGAAGGCAGGCAAATAAACAATAGTGTGAACTCGAGCAGAGGCCATGTGTCTGCTGGTTGAGAGACACTTGGAGGTAAAGCATCCATTTCGGGGCCTGTTCCTCACCAGAATGATCTTGTGCAGCTGTTGAAATCTGTTGGTCTCTGTGTCACTCTGTATAATGACTCAGTATATAGACTGGTCTATATACTGAGTTCTGGACCAGCCAGGAGTACATAGTGAGAATGTTCTTCCCCCCAAAGCAAACAAACAAACAAAACAAGGACCAACTAACCAAACAAATAGTCCAAGGTACATGGTGTACTGAGTAGAAATAATGCCGAGGTTGTCCTCTGGCCTCCACAAACAGGAGCACACACTTCCTTGCACACACATGCAGCTGCACAGACACACATAATCATGCAAGGCTCGTTTCACAGCTGATTTGCCACCACATGTTTACAAAGTCCTCATCCTGAGTAAACATGGCCTCTCCAGGCATGGCTCTGTGACTCTTCAGATCCAGATTCTGATAGTGTCCCCAGCATCCAGACTCTGACACTATACCCAACAGTCTCAACACTCTCTATTTCTCTCTGAATCATCCAATTCCAGAAACTCCCTCAAATTACCCACAGTGCAGTTCCTGTGGGACCTGATCCTACAGATATCACCATTGATGAAAACTGTCCGTCTGTCCACCCATCCTGTCACACCACCTACCTTCCCAATCATGATTTGTTTACCCCAGGATAACACAGACCCAGAGTCACCTGCCCAGACTGGGTCCCGGAGAGAGTGGAGGAGATGCTAGAGAGGGTGGAAGGATGGCGGCTGGTGGTGTAGACAGGACACTCAGGCTGCACCTGAGACTTTACATTAGCACAGTTGCCCCGCCCCCATCTGACCTCTTCTTTCTCCCTAGGATGACATCATCATCTTCATCTCCTCATGTGCTGCCAACCTCAGCATGAGCACCTCCCTGCACCCTGCCAGGGGAGCCCCAAGAAGAGACTCTATAGTGTGTCCTAAAGACCCAGTGAGTGGGGCTGGGTGTCCAGCTCAGTCTCCTGCTCCTCTGGATGAAGTCTCCCAGCTTCTGCAGATAGCCAAGGCCTGGCACAGAAACTCACAGTTCACTGAGCTTGAGGTCACAGAAATGGAGAAACTCCCAATTTCCTTTGTAAAATTATATATATATTATTTAAAGAAAATATTAATTGTCACAGAATTTGTTTAAGTGAATCTAAAGAGGAAACTGGTGACATGTTCAAGTTCTTTGTCTACAACCAACGTGAGCTAATGGATGACCAGCTCCATAACTTCTCTGGATTTTTATGAGATTTGCTGTTCATTTGGTTTTGAAACAGAGTCTCATGTAGCCCAGGCTGACCTCAAACTCAGAAGGTACTAATGACAGCCTCCAGTTCATGGTCTTGGTATCTCTACAGTCAGTCATTGGATTACAGGCATAGGCCACCTTGCCTGGCTTCCTCTAGTACTTCTTTTAACTGACTGCTCAGGCCAGGGAACACAAATCCCAAACATTGGTAGCCATGCTAGAACCCATGAGTGCTCCCCATTCCAACAGTAATGTTCCTTCACCCTGAGGGGATTTGATCTAAACAGTGGTGAGAATGTCGGTGCTGTGAAGTCTTTGCTGTGGGCTCCTTTGCTGCTTCTCCCTTTTGAACAATGGAAATTGACATGGAGAGTCACATGACCACTGGAGTAACAGCTTTGAGGCTCCTTCCCTGTGCCCAGCTTCCTGGAGGGAGGAGATGATGAACGGACACTCCCATAGATGCCTGGCCAGACCATCATCCTAGCAGCCTGCTTGTGTGAACAACGCAGGGATGCTCAGAGGAGACACCACCCAGCTGTCAAGATCACGGTGACCCTGGCTGCTGCTGAGTTCAGATCTCCTGGTCTTTTGCCCTTGTCCATGTCCTTCTCCCTCTGCTTCCTTCCCCTGCCTTGAACCCATGTCACCTCCCTGCTTTCCCTGCTCTGCACTCACCATGCCTCCCTTTTGTCTCCCTTTGGCTCTCTAGCTCTCCCTGTGAGTGCAGGCTGCTGCCATCCTGCAGATTCAGCCTCAGGGTTCTAATCCTAGTCAGACTTCTGCTGCCTCTCAGGGTGCTGCTCTCCAGCTCTCAGATGCTCCTCTTACTATTGGAGGGCTGAGCCCTTGGGAAACCTGGACCCTTCTTATATGTGATTCATATACATGCAGGCAAAACAGCCATATACACAAATAGAATTATACCTTTTGTAAACAATGCCAGTAGCATCTCAGCCTCTAGTGAGACATGCTCTTTATACTGAATTTTATCTGGTGTAAGCTTGTGTAGATCTTATACCTGCTGTCACAATCACTGTGAGTTCATATGTGCAACTGACCTCTTGTGTTCAGAAATACTGTTTCCACCACCTCTGGCTCTTACAAAGTCTTTTGCCCTGACCCTCCTTTCTCAAAGATGCTTGAGCCTTGGGAAGAGGGGTGTCGTATGTCCCCATGAGGACTGAGATGCCACAGTCTCTTATTTACAGGACGTTGGCCAGTTGAGTGACTCTGTTGATTGTCACCTGCTGCAAGGAGAAGCATCTCTGACAAGGTTGAGAGACACACACATCTGTGGGGACAGCAGTGAAGTTGTTAGAGTCACTTTAAATCTGTGTCCATTAAGTAGAGGGATGGGAGTGGATTTTCCTTAGGGCCTAAGATTTTTTCTGCACACAGGTTGAACCTTTTCACAGTGTCTAGGTCTGGCTTCCAGTCTTCTATAAGAGCAGCAAGCTGTCCCCAACTGCTGATCCATTCTTCCAGCACCTGACATTTCAGATACAAATGTACTAGGTAAGGCTCAGAAGTGTTCAGCTTTGTTCAAGACCCATGATGAACACACAGCTAACACAAGGCTGGAGTCCAAGTGTGACCTGAAAGCCCATACTCCTCATTCTATCCTTTCAGATGCTTTAAACATAAGAATCCAGAAATCTGGCTTGTAAAACATCAGGATAGGATGACTTAAAGGGACTCTCAAATTGTCCTTTGTTCTCTTTAGGCCCTAAAAATTAAGGCTCCTGAAAACAAGGCCTCAGCACCAACTTACCTGAGGAGAAGGAAAATTAAAATTGTATCAAGTGCCCTGCTCCACCAGCTCCACACGGGGCTTGTCCACTGGGAAAGGAAGGTCCTGGGCCTCAGGAGCCCCTGACACAGGAGCACAGCAAGTTTCCCCCCTGAAGATCATGGTTCCAGTGACCTGGACTTGGAGCAACTCATGGAAGACATTGGAGAGGCAGAGGAGAGAGGGGAGTCGCAGCAGAGGGATGGCTCAGGAGAGTTCCTGGCGGGCCTCTTTTGAGGAGTAGTTTGCTCTGGTCCTTCTACTGCTGACTGCCTCTCAGTGATCCTGAGCAGGTTGGTGGACTTTGCTCTAGGCTTCAGGTTAGAGCTGTGCATCATGGGTAATAAAGCAGGGCTCTGGGTCCACTGCTTAGGCTGTGCATCCTTTATGTCCCTATGGCAAACTGCCCTCTCTGGAGGGTATAGGAGGCTGGGGACAGCAGCAGGACCCAGGCCTGGGGAACCTTCAGAAAAACATCTCTGTGAGTCCTGGCACCCTAACTTCCTGGGAGGGTCACGGCCTTAGGAAAGCATTGTGACCATCTGGTGTTTAAGTTTCCCTGTCTCACACCATCCATCTAGGGTTGCTGCTGATGTCCAGTGTGGTGGTCCATGGGAACCAGTCACTGTGTACTGGTTATTACCCTCCCAGATGTGGGTGTACATCTTGTAGAGTGGCTGCCATCACTGGGGCATCCCTTGCCTTGGGCAGCTAGAAAAAAGTGATAGAGGAGGGAATCTTAGAGGGCCAGAAGTTAAGGTCACACAAGTGACTCTTAATTAGATTCATTTAGGCAAATTCTGTGGATTTTTTATTATTGTTGTAAGAAAAGTCTAGGAAATTAGAAAAGCAAACTGGAATTTCTATTTTTCTCTGAGCTCAAACGCCCTGACATGTGGATTTCTGTCTCTGGCCATGGGTATCAGTGACCCATGAGTTTGTTGTCTCTGGTTATGGGTATCAGTGGAAGCTGGGAGTCTTCATACTAGAAACACAGTTGACTCTGAGATCGTCACCCAGACCACTCATTTGGTCTTTACGATGGAGTACACATTCTCTTCATGGGGGTTCCCAAGGACGGGCTGGCAGGGTGGTGTTCCTGGGAGGGCTGGGCTTGAGCGGGCAATGGAGGCATACACGATGTTGTTATCCTGCGGGAACAAGAGGTTGGATGACAGCAGTGCAGTTGTGGCCACCATAAAGCAGCAGCTGTAGCCTGAGTGTCCCACACTGAGCAGTGCCTGGGTGCCCACACTTGCAGCAGCTGCAGCCTGAGTGTCCTGTCACACCTGCAGCAGACTGCAGCCTGAGTGGTACCTGGCCCACACTTGCAGCAGCTGCAGCCTGAGTGTCCTGCCACACCTGCAGCAGCTGCAGCCTGAGTGTCCTGCCCACACCTGCAGCAGCTGCAGCCTGAGTGTCCTGCCCACACCTGCAGCAGCTGCAGCCTGAGTGTCCTGCCACACCTGCAGCAGCTCTAGCCTGATTGTCCTGTCACACCTGCAACAGCTGCAGCCTGAGTGTCCTGCCCACACCTGCAGCAGCTGCAGCCTGAGTGTCCTGCCCACACCTACAGCAGCTGCAGCCTGAGTGTCCTGCCCACACCTGCAGCAGCTGCAGCCTGAGTGTCCTGCCCACACCTGCAGCCTCCACCCTTCTGTCTCCTTCTTCAACACCCCTTTAACTTCCCTCAGGCCTGAGTCTGAGTGGCTTACCTTGGTGTTCACTTTGAGGTCCATATATTGCCCTAGAGAAAAGGAACACAGAGTGCTGAGGTCAAGATGTGACAGGAAGGGAGGCAGATGGCTGGGAGTCCCAACAGTGAGGTGAGGACTTTGGTTATATGGGAGGGACAGAGTGAAGGAGGGAAAGGTGGAAATACTGAGGGATGCTCATGGGGAAACAGGAAGCTGGCAGAATTTACCTTCAGGTTCAACATTCTCAGTGTTTTCAATGAGGTCCCTGCACAGGAACAAATGGACAACATATCAGAATCTGGACAGGAAAGGGTTAAGACATCAGGTGCTGGGCTGCAGAGATGGCTCAGTTAGGAAAGTAAGTGTCACATAAACAGGAAGTCCTGATTGCAAACACAGGACCCACAGGATGCTGGATGCTGGAGAAGCAGAGACAGGCAGATACATCCCTGGAGTTTACTGGCCCGGACTAACAGAAGAGCTCTAGATTTGGTGAAAGACCCTGTCTCAAAAGATAGAGTGGAGGGCTGGAGAGATGGTTGATCTGGCAAAAGTGCCCACTTCACAAACATAAAGACCCAAATTTAGGTCCCCATGGACCCATGTGAGAAAAGGCTGACACAATGTACCTGGGAGGGTGGTGATAGAGAGAGGAGGATCTCATTGAAGCTCATTGTCTGGGCAGCCTGGCCAAAGTGATGAGCTTCAGGTTAGTGAGAGACCCTGCCTCAAAATAAATATTAAATAAATGTGGGAGAAACTGAGGGGAGTCACTACATATTCCTCTGGCCTCCACACACATGTACAAGTGCACACACATGCACACACACACACACACACACACACAGGAACATAAACAGAATGAAGAGAAACTGAGGAAGACACACCATTGATCTGTGGCTTCCACACACATGGACACACGTGGATGTGCACCTGCACATGTACACACAGGAACAGTAACAACACACAGAACTGGGCACGGTGGTGCAAGCTTGTAATCTCAGTGCTCAGGAAGCGGAGACAGGGGACTCCTGATGTTCAAAGGCCAACCAACCTAGTCTAACTGGTGAGTTCCAGACCAGTGCAAGACTCTGTCTGAACAAAACCTAAGAACAACAACAAAAAAACCCAAAACCCAAGGAGAAATGACTTCGTGGGTAAGGCCAGACCATCAAGACTGACAACCTGAGTTTCATCCCAAGGATCCAAAAGGTGGAAGGAAAGAGAAAGCTCTCAGAAGTTGTCCTGTGACCTCCCATGTGGGCCATGTCAAGTTATACTCACACACATGTATGCACATTCACACAAACAGATAAAATGTAATAAAATAATTATTTAAAAGAGTGGATGGCACTGGAGAACACACAAAGACACACACACACACACACACACACACACTCACACACACACACAACACACAGGAGGCTGGATCCCTCTCAATGGTCTCTGCCATCCTCAGTGACTCAAGATGACATCACGGTGTTCGGCCCTCAGAATTAGACCTTCTCTGGAAGAGAATGAGAGGCCATTGGGAAGGTGGCCTGGCCGAGGTCTCTCAGCACTAGCAGAAGGGAGTCATTCTAGGAAATCAGCTTGCCCTGGGCGGGAAAAGAGACTAGAAATGGGAAGAACCAAGTCTATTCTCTCTGATTACCTGGAAAACTTAAAGGCAAGAAAGTTTCACATCTCCTGGGTAGGGGCTCAGGCTGGGTTCAAGCAAGAAAGGACCTGAGATGGGACTGGAGGAAGGGCATCTGGCCAAAGAAGCCACAGGGAGAGGAGAGATGGAGGAAGCTGGGATGCAGTGTTGCTGTGGATGATTGAGTTATCTGCACAAGGCCCTGGGTTCCATCCCAGCACCGCATAAACCGGATGTGGTTCGATGCCTGTTCTTCCAACAGTTGGGAGGTGGAGACAAAAGATCAGAAGTTCAAAGTCATCCTTGGCTACAGAATGAGTTCAAGGGAAACATGGGCTAAATATGAGCTTTTTCTCAGAAAAAAGGGTTGGAAGAGGGAGGTTCAGAGCAGGCCATGTACAGTAGGAAAAGAAGAGACAGGAGAGAAGGGTGGAGATGTTGGGAGGTGAAGAGAAAAGGGTAAGAGATGTGGAAGATCTGGAACAAAGGATTCTGGGCAGCGGGGCTCACTGACCATAGAGAAAGACAAAGAGAAGAAAGGGAAGGATGGGAGAGCTGTTGAATCCAGGCGGATGTTCAAGGCTGAGAGGAAACAGAGACAGAGAGGGCAGCCCAGGAAATGGAAGAAGAGAGGGAGGAAGTCTGAGGCCTAATGGGGGTGTTGTTCTGGAAGGAGACTCCTGAGACCCTCTCCACTCCTTGTCACTGAGAATCTGGTGTCCTGAGGAGGGAGATGTCATAAACGAAAAGCAGGGAGCAGACAGGAAGAGTCAGTGGTTAGGGAGATGTGAAGAGCCCTCGATGTGGTTCTCCTTTTTTTTTTTTTAATGTTATTTGAAGAGGCGGAGAGATGGCTCAGTGGTTAAGAGCGCTGACTGCTCTTGCAGAGGACCCGGATGGCGCTCACCTGGCTGGGGTTTCGGCTTTAGTCCTCTGTCCTGTGGGGAAGAAACAGTGTCAGTGTGACATCAGTGCTGATCCTCCACCATCCCTCTCAGCTGTCCTCTGTGTGCAGACCACCTTCAGAGGACAGGGGAGCAGAGAACCTGCCCCAGGCAGTCAGAGAGGAGCCTGAGCTCCCTCTGCTGGGCTGTGTCCTACACAGCAACCTCCCCAGATCTCTGCTAGGTCCATGTCCACCCCTGTCTCCTCTGCTTCCTTCACCAACCTTGAGTTCCCTCACTCCACACCTGCCTCATCTACTCTGCCTTCACCAGCCTTCCTTTTTGTGCCCATAGAGACCGTCTCTTTCTGGATTGTATTTCACTCTACTGGTCTGTTTGTCTTGGTGCATACTATGCTGTTTTCATGACCATAGGTTTTTTTTGCCATTTATTTATTATGTGGAAGGGTGTGCCACAGTTTGTATGGAGGTCAGAGGGCAAGTTGCAGCCATCAGTTTCCTCTACCTTGTGGCTCCCAGGCTTAGACACTGATACCTTTTCCTCTCTGAGGGCTACCGTATACTTTAGAAAAATCTATTATTCATTTATTTATTTATCTACTGTAGCTTTTAAAGTTTTTTGTTATTGTTTTGTTTTTAGAATTTTAAATTTATGTGCACATGAGATGTCTACGTTATTCAGGAGAGGTCTTCAGACAGACCTTCAGCCAGAGTTGCAGGAGGTTGTAAACTGCCTGATGTGGGTGCTGGAGCAGAACTCAGGTTCTCTGCCAGAGCAGCCAGTGCTCTTAACTGCGGAGCCATCTCTCTGTGTTTTCTCTTTTGACTTATAAGTACACTTTCCTTGGTTGTTTTTTGTTTTTTGGACAGCTCTGTCAGATCCACACAGGCACTTCAACTGTAACCACAAATCAGCTGGTCAGCCCACCGTTTTGCAGGTTTGAGAGAATAATCTTCAGCATAGGCTCACCTATTTGAAATCTTGGTCATATTGGAAAGGTGTTTTCTGCATGTGTTGCAGATGTGACTTCTCAGTGTCCTGCTTCAGTTGCCCCACCACTATTAACCTTCCTTCTGGACCACAAGCCAAATCCAATTCTTCCTTCCTCAAGTTACTTTTGATTATGATGTTTTATCACCACAGTGGAAAAGTAACCGCCATTACACACTCTCAAACAGACTTCCTCTTTCTGTCCCTATATGGCTTGGTGGTTTCACCAGAGTGTTTCTCAACACACTTAGACTTGTTCCTGTTCCCTGGTCCCCGTGTCATCCATCTAATCACTGAGTGTTTGTTTGAGGTCTTCCACATCCAAGGACGACTTTGAACTACTGATCCTCCTGCCTGCCCCTTCCACACACTGGAGTTACAGACATGCACTACCACACCATGCTAATCACAAAGTCTGAAAACTTTTGCCTGGACATTTTCCTGGTTCTGGCCATTCATCCCCATGTGCAGCTCCACTGTGGCAAAGTGACACAGCCTGGCCCCTTCCAGTGTGTTCTCCTCTGAGCCATGGCTGGACTGTGTGTTCACAGACTTAGCCCTGCAGAACCTCACTTGAGGAAGCGGCTTCAGGTAGAATCCCAGTGAGGTTAGCAGTGCAGGGCTGCAGTCACCGAACCAACCACAGCAGCAAACAGACCCCAGGTACTCTAAGCTCAAGCCCAGAGCCTGACTCTGGACTCAGGAGGAGGCCGTCAGGGATCTGCCCTGGGGAGGCAAGAATCCACCCTTCGCTATTGCTCCTCTAAATCTGACCACCTTGGTTCTTTTTAAAGATAATTCTCTCCCTGGGACCCGAGGCTCTCCAGTTAGGCCAGTATAGCAGCCATCCACCTCAGGGATCATCCTGTCCCACCTCCTCAGCACTGGGATCACATGGATTGTGGTCATGGAACCTCCAGCTTGCATGGCAGCACTTTCCTGACTCAGCCATCCCCTGAGGATTCACAACTGCGCTGTCATCAATCCCCTTCCAGGACTCTGGTGTGGACTGTTCTGTGTAAACACTCAGGAAGTCTGATGGGGTGCAGTCTTGGACCACTTACCTTTCCTTCTCCTCCACCTGAGGAACACTGTCAACCCCAAAACCCCAGCCAGGAGTACAGCAGCAGCCACTGCCAACCCAACTCTGGTTCCCAGACCCAGGGTCTGATTATTTCTGTTCATCTTGCCTTCAGAAGTTCCTGTGGTGAGGCTTGGAGAGGTGGTCCTGGGGGCTGGGAGGAGACAAAGGAAGTCAGCATGGAACTTCCCTGACAGGAATGATGCTCTGAGGATGCCTCTGCTGCACTCCTTGCCCCTCAGACTACTGAAGCAATGGACTCCAGGGAACTGGGGTCACCCAGGGAGTCTCATGTTGGGAGAAGGAAAAGGCTGAAGTCTGGAGAGTTCCCACAGTCCTGAGAACTCCTCAGATCAACCTGCAGGAGAGACTGGACAGAGACAGGGATGGCTCACTGGGGGCGGGGCCACACCAGACCTGGGACTGCTCAGCTCTGCACATGTCTTGTCTTCTATTTAAGCCTAAACCTCATGTCAGGACCTGTCAAAGCCCCAACTAGGGTGTTGGGGGTTTGTCACTGAACCTTCTTGTTCTTTTCCAATATGGCCATGCTGAGTAAGCCTTTTTCCTCTGCTTTTCACTGTGACCGTCTCTTTAATTGTCCTATTGAGGACAGATGGCCAAGCCTAGCTTGTTAGAGTTGCTGGAAACAGGTTCTGATCCTGCACTCAAGTAACAAGTGGGTCCTTTTTTGATGGAGCACACACATGGGTATCACATCTCTATTGTGGGATGCAGGGAGAGGTCCAGCTCTTAGAAGCTCACACAGGAAGAAGGGAACACTTGTGCTGAGCTGAGAATCGGGTGAGCAAGGACAACTCTCTATTTCTGGTAGGAATGTCCTCAGACCCTCATGTCATCCCTTACAAAGAGCAATCTCTAAGTCACACAGGTCAAAAGCAGTCATTTTCTAACAGTTCTTGTTAGAACAGAAGTAGCCGCAAGTGTGGGCAGTGCTGCTCTAAAGACCTGAGTTATTGAATGGAAATCTCAGGACCGGGCACGGCTTTTCTCCCTATGGGTCAGCAACGTCCAGAGACCCCTTGTACAATATAGACTACTGTCATTGCTCTTGGATGCCCCCCATAGCTAGATGGTAAGAACCTGTTGCTGAAGACACTGCTCGATTTTGATGTAGATATGATCAAAATTCATTGTATAAGTGTGTGAAACATTTAAGTCATTGAACACTACTAAAAATCTCTTTCCATTTATCATTTATTTTATGTACATGTGTAGTATCTGTGAGTTAACATACAGGAACCTACACACACAAGCAGATGAGCCTGTGTACACAGACAGACAGACAGATAGACAGACAGACATAGACACAGACACAGACACAGACACAGACACACACAGACACACACACACACACACACACACACACACACACACACACAGAGGATAGAGACGTGTGCCTAATTATTCATGTGCAGGCCAGAAAGGCTTCTGGTGTCCTCTTGCAACATTCTCCACCTGTTCCTCAGAGGCAGGATCTCTCTGTGAAATGGGGGCTCCAGTATCACCTAGACGGAAAGCCAACAAACTCAGCAATCCTCCTGCCTCCACCTCCTTGGAACTGGTGTCACAGCGTATGCAAGGACACCCAGCTTCCTATGTGGGTGTTTGAATTTGAACTTTGGTCCTCACAATCACAAAGCCAATGCTCTGAAGCACTCTTAACATTTTTTTAAAGTCTGTGTAGCCCAGACTGGCCTTGACCTTGCTGTGTAGCTAATGACATTAAATTCCTGATCTCAGTACCTCCCAACTACTGGGATTACAGTTGTGTACCAAACCACTTTAAGAAAGGCCACCTTGTGCTGTGGATATTGCTCTATATAAATAAAACACTGATGGCCATTGACCAGGCAGGAAGTAGGTTGCCAGGCAGGAAGTAGGTGGGACAAGGAGAGAGGAGAATTCTGGGAAGCGGAAGGCTGAGGAGGGAGACACTGCAGCCACTGCCAGGAGAAGCAGCATGTAAAGACACCGGTAAGCCATCAGCCATGTGGCAAGGTATAGATTTATAAAAATGGGTTAATTTAAGATATAAGAACAGTTAGCAAGAAGCCTGCCACGGCCATATAGTTTATAAGTATTATAAGCGTCTGAGTGATTATTTTATACGAGGATTGTGGGACTGCGGGGTTTGGTGGAAGCTGGAGAGAAGCCCTCCAGCAACAACCTTGGGCTGTAGAGATGGTTCAAAATGGTTAAGAGCACTGGCTGCTCTTCAGGAGGTCCTGAGTTCAACTCCTGAAACCACATATATCACAACCATCTATAATGAGATCTGGTGTCCTCTTCTGGCATACATGCAGGCATAACACTATATACATAATAAATAAATAAATAAATAAATAAATAAATAAATAAATAAATAAATAATAAAAAGAAAGTTCATCTTGACCGGCCAGTGGTGGCACCAGCCTTTAATCCTAGCACTCGGAAGTCAAAGCCAGGCCGATCTCTGTGTGTTAGAGCCCTGCCTGGTCTACATAGCAACTTCCAGGCCAGCTAAGGCTACATAGTGAGTCCTTGTCGCAAAAAAAAAAAAATCATTTTTGTTGGTATAAATGTATGTAATATAAGCTATATCATTTGAACTCTGCAATATACAGCTGAGTGGCTTACAGCACATTCATTCTGTGGAGCAGCCACCATCACTATTCAGTACCAGATGTGCGTGCACACATTGATGTATACATCTATATTACTTCTCTCCCAGAATGTCCCAAAAGAACAAAGCAAAAAACAAAGGTGTTGGAAGTACAGTGGTAGAATACTAACACAGAGGGGAACAGTCTAATCAGCCATTGACAAGGATAAAGTCAGACACTAGGAAAGTGTGTCCTGAGGGAGAAAGGCAGGTCAGCACCGAGGAGATGCCTCAGTCCTCAAGGACCTGCCTTGTGTCCTGGTTAGTTATTTTGTCAATGTGACACAAGCTGTAGTTATCTGGGAAGAGGAACCTCAACTGAGAAAAGGCCTCCATCAGATTGCCCTGATTGGTGATTGAGGTGGGAGGCTCAGCTCACTTGGGTGGTATCATGTCAGGGCAGAGGTCCTGGATGTTATAATCCAAGCAGGCTGAGCAAGCCATGGAAAGCAAGCCAGTGAGCAGCACCCCTCCATGGCTTCTGCCTCAGTTCCGCTTCCAGGTTCCTGCCTGGAATTCCTGCCCTGACTTCCCTTGATGATGGAAAGTGATTGGGATGTGTAAGCCAAATAATCATTTTCCTCCACAAGTCCTTTTTTCATGGTGTGTTTCACATCAATAGAAACTCAAACTAGGTCACCTTTGAGGCACAGAGATCTGAATCGCATCCCCAGGGACCTGTGTGTGTTGCCATGCACTTGTAATCCAGCACTTCAGGGGAGATAGGCAGAGCCCTGGGTTCACTGCCAGCTGGCCTAGACCACTTGGTGAGTTCAGCCCAGAGAAAGACCTCCAGAGAGAGAGAAAGACAGAGACAGAGACAGAGACAGAGACAGAGAGAGAGAGAACCCGAAGTCTTTTTGCTTAGACACCAAAGAGAAAATTGCAAAGGAGAGTACTATTGAATTGGCTACAAAAATGAAATCATGGAAAGAGAATTAATAAGCCAATCACAGGGTCTTTTCAATGCTTGTTGCACATATTTCTCTGGGTTTAATATCTTTTCCCTAAATGAGGATATTTTGCTCAGATAAAACATTTCTTTGGGTCTGTGCATGCAGCTCAGTGGTGGAGTGCTTGCCTAGGGTGCACGAGGCCCTGAGTCCATCTCAAGTGCTGCACACAGGAGTGGTCACACACCCTTGTTATCCCAGCACTTGGCAAGTGGAGGCAGGAGAGTCAGAAGTTCAAGGTCATCGTCAGCTATATAACAAGTTTGAGGCCAGCATGGACTAAATGAATGAGATTTTTGTCTTTTAAAAAATGGAAAGAAATTAAAAATGTCTTTTTTATCATTAATTTTAATATTTTAAAAACAATGGTCAGGAATATTCAGTTAGTGAACTAATTTTAAAAGTACTAATGGTAGAACTCACAGTAGAAGTGTGGTGTAACTCAATGGCAGAGCCCTTGTCTAGTGTGCAAGTGGCCTTGGGGACCATCTGAAGTCCTGCTAAAAGAAGAAAAGCATGGTGTGTCTGCCTGAAGCAGAGAAAGGCAAGGCTGCCTTAGACTGATTGACTGCCACGCAACAAATAGACTATTGCAAAGGTCAGGAGAAATTAGGAAAGGAGGAAGAGGGAGGAGGTGGAAGAACAGGAGCCATTTAGGGAAACATGTAGGAGACACAGGAAATGCAGATGTAAGGTGCCTGTCAGCTCTGGCTGTGGAGTTTATCCTGAACCAGCACAGGGTTAAGATGGTTAAGTGTTTTGTCAGGGGAGGCTGGTGGGTCTAACCTGGAAGGGACAAACCCACTTATCACTGGCATCGCTGTAATTGGGGATATAAATTATTTAACTATTAACTTAATATTTTATTTTCTAAAAATTTATTTTTTATTAAATTTTTGCATGCACATATTGGTACCTGAGTGTGTGTGTGTGTGTGTGTGTGTGTGTGTGTGTGTGTGTATGTGTGTCTTTGATTCTGTCTGTGTGTGAGGACCCAAAATTAAATTTGGATGTTCCTTCCTCAGATGTCATTCACCTTATCTGTAAGACAGACCACGTGAGCACCTGTAACCACAACACCATGGAGATGGAGACAAGAGGATCAATGGGCTTCACAGCCCATCAGCCTGGCCCCAAACAGTGAGCTCCAGGTTCAGTGAGAGACCCTGCCTCAAGGAATGAGGTAGATTTTACTAGAGAGGATCACTAATGTTCATACTTGGCCTTCCCAAGAACAAAAATGGGATATATGTACACACACACACACACACACACACACACACACACACACACAAAGCATGCATGCTTACACCTTATATACACAATGCACAAAATCATGACAGAAGGCAGGCAAATAAACAATAGTGTGAACTCGAGCAGAGGCCATGTGTCTGCTGGTTGAGAGACACTTGGAGGTAAAGCATCCATTTCGGGGCCTGTTCCTCACCAGAATGATCTTGTGCAGCTGTTGAAATCTGTTGGTCTCTGTGTCACTCTGTATAATGACTCAGTATATAGACTGGTCTATATACTGAGTTCTGGACCAGCCAGGAGTACATAGTGAGAATGTGTTCCCCCAAACAAGCAAACAAACAAACAAAAACAAGGACCAACTAACCAAACAAATAGTCCAAGGTACATGGTGTACTGAGTAGAAATAATGCCGAGGTTGTCCTCTGGCCTCCACAAACAGGAGCACACACTTCCTTGCACACACATGCAGCTGCACAGACACACATAATCATGCAAGGCTCGTTTCACAGCTGATTTGCCACCACATGTTTACAAAGTCCTCATCCTGAGTAAACATGGCCTCTCCAGGCATGGCTCTGTGACTCTTCAGATCCAGATTCTGATAGTGTCCCCAGCATCCAGACTCTGACACTATACCCAACAGTCTCAACACTCTCTATTTCTCTCTGAATCATCCAGTTCCAGAAACTCCCCTCAAATTACCCACAGTGCAGTTCCTGTGGGACCTGATCCTACAGATATCACCATTGATGAAAACTGTCCGTCTGTCCACCCATCCTGTCACACCACCTACCTTCCCAATCATGATTTGTTTACCCCAGGGATAACACAGACCCAGAGTCACCTGCCCAGACTGGGTCCCGGAGAGAGTGGAGGAGATGCTAGAGAGGGTGGAAGGATGGCGGCTGGTGGTGTAGACAGGACACTCAGGCTGCACCTGAGACTTTACATTAGCACAGTTGCCCCGCCCCATCTGACCTCTTCTTTATCCCCTAGGATGACATCATCATCTTCATCTCCTCATGTGCTGCCAACCTCAGCATGAGCACCTCCTGCACCCCTGCCAGGGGAGCCCCAAGAAGAGACTCTATAGTGTGTCCTAAAGACCCAGTGAGTGGGGCTGGGTGTCCAGCTCAGTCTCCTGCTCCTCTGGATGAAGTCTCCCAGCTTCTGCAGATAGCCAAGGCCTGGCACAGAAACTCACAGTTCACTGAGCTTGAGGTCACAGAAATGGAGAAACTCCCAATTTCCTTTGTAAAATTATATATATATTATTTAAAGAAAATATTAATTGTCACAGAATTTGTTTAAGTGAATCTAAAGAGGAAACTGGTGACATGTTCAAGTTCTTTGTCTACAACCAACGTGAGCTAATGGATGACCAGCTCCATAACTTCTCTGGATTTTTATGAGATTTGCTGTTCATTTGGTTTTGAAACAGAGTCTCATGTAGCCCAGGCTGACCTCAAACTCAGAAGGTACTAATGACAGCCTCCAGTTCATGGTCTTGGTATCTCTACAGTCAGTCATTGGATTACAGGCATAGGCCACCTTGCCTGGCTTCCTCTAGTACTTCTTTTAACTGACTGCTCAGGCCAGGGAACACAAATCCCAAACATTGGTAGCCATGCTAGAACCCATGAGTGCTCCCCATTCCAACAGTAATGTTCCTTCACCCTGAGGGGATTTGATCTAAACAGTGGTGAGAATGTCGGTGCTGTGAAGTCTTTGCTGTGGGCTCCTTTGCTGCTTCTCCCTTTTGAACAATGGAAATTGACATGGAGAGTCACATGACCACTGGAGTAACAGCTTTGAGGCTCCTTCCCTGTGCCAGCTTCCTGGAGGGAGGAGATGATGAACGGACACTCCCATAGATGCCTGGCCAGACCATCATCCTAGCAGCCTGCTTGTGTGAACAACGCAGGGATGCTCAGAGGAGACACCACCCAGGCTGTCAAGATCACGGTGACCCTGGCTGCTGCTGAGTTCAGATCTCCTGGTCTTTTGCCCTTGTCCATGTCCTTCTCCCTCTGCTTCCTTCCCCTGCCTTGAACCCATGTCACCTCCCTGCTTTCCCTGCTCTGCACTCACCATGCCTCCCTTTTGTCTCCCTTTGGCTCTCTAGCTCTCCCTGTGAGTGCAGGCTGCTGCCATCCTGCAGATTCAGCCTCAGGGTTCTAATCCTAGTCAGACTTCTGCTGCCTCTCAGGGTGCTGCTCTCCAGCTCTCAGATGCTCCTCTTACTATTGGAGGGCTGAGCCCTTGGGAAACCTGGACCCTTCTTATATGTGATTCATATACATGCAGGCAAAACAGCCATATACACAAATAGAATTATACCTTTTGTAAACAATGCCAGTAGCATCTCAGCCTCTAGTGAGACATCATGCTCTTTATACTGAATTTTATCTGGTGTAAGCTTGTGTAGATCTTATACCTGCTGTCACAATCACTGTGAGTTCATATGTGCAACTGACCTCTTGTGTTCAGAAATACTGTTTCCACACCTCTGGCTCTTACAAAGTCTTTTGCCCTGACCCTCCTTTCTCAAAGATGCTTGAGCCTTGGGAAGAGGGGTGTCGTATGTCCCATGAGGACTGAGATGCCACAGTCTCTTATTTACAGGACGTTGGCCAGTTGAGTGACTCTGTTGATTGTCACCTGCTGCAAGGAGAAGCATCTCTGACAAGGTTGAGAGACACACACATCTGTGGGGACAGCAGTGAAGTTGTTAGAGTCACTTTAAATCTGTGTCCATTAAGTAGAGGATGGGAGTGGATTTTCCTTAGGGCCTAAGATTTTTCTGCACACAGGTTTTGAACATTTTCACAGTTCTAGGTCTGGCTTCCAGTCTTCTATAAGAGCAGCAAGCTGTCCCAACTGCTGATCCATTCTTCCAGCACCTGACATTTCAGATACAAATGTACTAGGTAAGGCTCAAAAGTGTTCAGATTTGTTCAAGACCCATGTTGAACACACAGCTAACACAAGGCTGGAGTCCAAGTGTGACATGAAAGCCCATACTCCACATTCTATCCTTTCAGATGCTTTAAATATAAAAATACAGAAATCTGGCTTGTAAAACATCAGGATAGGTTAACTTAAAGGGACTCTCAAATTGTCCTTTGTTTTCTTTAGACCCTAAAAAAAAAAAAAAAATTAAGGCTCCTGAAAGCAAGGCCTCAGCTACCAACTTACCTGAGGAGAAGGAAATTAAAATTGTATCAAAGTGCCCTGCTTCACCAGCTCCACACGGGCCTTGTCCACTGGGAAAGGAAGGTCCTGGGCCTCAGGAGCCCCTGACACAGGAGGCAGCAAGTTTCCCCCTGAAGATGATGGTTCCAGTGACCTGGACTTGGAACAACTCATGGAAGACATTGGAGAGACAGAGGAGAGAGGGGAGTCGCAGCAGAGGGATGGCTCAGAAGAGTTTCTGGCGGGCCTCTTTGAGGAGTAGTGTGCTCTGGTCCTTCTACTGCTGACTGCCTCTCAGTGATCCTGAGCAGATGTTGAATGTCGGGGTTGATGACCTGCTCCAGGCTTCAGGTTAGAGCTGTGCACCATGGGTAATAAAGCAGGTCTCTGGGTCTACTGCTTAGGCTGTGCTTCCTTTCATGTGGCTATGGCAACCTGCCTTCTCTGGAAGGTATAGGAGGCTGGGGACAGCAGCAGGACCCAGGCCTGGGGAACCTTCAGAAAAGCATCTCTGTGGTCTTGACTCCCCTACTTCCTGGGGGTGACATGGCCTTAGGAAAGCATTGTGACCATCTGGTATTCAGTTCCCTGTCTCACACCATCTATCTAGGGTTGTTGCTGATGTCCAGTGTGGTGGTCCATGGGAACCAGTCACTGTGTACTGGTTATTACCCTCCCAGATGTGGGTGTACATCTTGTAGACTGGCTGCCAGCATTTGGGCATCCCCTGCCTTGGACAGCTAGAAAAAAAGTGATAGAGGAGGGGATCTTAGTAGGCCAGAAGTTAGGGGTCACACGAGTGACTCTTAATTAGATTCATTTAGACAAATTCTGTGGATTTTATTATTGTTGTGAGAAAAGTCTAGGAAGTTAGAAAAGCAAACTGGGAATTTCTAACTTTCTCTGAGCTCAAACGCCCTCATGTGTGGATTTCTGTCTCTGGCCATGGGTATCAGTGACCCATGAGATTTTGTCTCTGGCTGTGGGTATCAGTGGAAGCTGGGAGTCTTCCCACTAGAAACACACGTGACTCTGAGATTGTCACCCAGACCCACTCATTTGGTCTTTACGATGGAGTACACAGTCTCTTCCTGGGGGGTCTTCATGGACGGGCTGGCAGGGTGGTGTTCCTGGGGAGGGTGGGCTTGAGCGGGCAATGGAGGCGTACACGGTGTTGTTATCCTGTGGGGACAAGAGGTTGGATGGCAGCAGTCCAGCTGTGGCCACCGTAAAGCAGCAGCGGCAGCCTGAGTGTCCTTACCATACCTGCAGCAGCTACAGCCTGAGTGTCCTGCCCACACCTGCAGCAGCTGCAGCCTGAGTGTCCTGCCCACACCTGCAGAAGCTGCAGCCTGAGTGTCCTGACCACACCTGCAGCAGCTGCAGCTTGAGTGTCCTGCCACACCTGCAGCAGCTGCAGCCTTAGTGTCCTGCCCACACCTGCAGCAGCTGCAGCCTGAGTGTCCTGCCCACACCTGCAGAAGCTGCAGCCTGAGTGTCCTGTCACACCTGCAGCAGCTGCAGCTTGAGTGTCCTGCCACACCTGCAGCAGCTGCAGCCTTAGTGTCCTGCCCACACCTGCAGCAGCTGCAGCCTGAGTGTCCTGCCACACCTGCAGCAGCTGCAGCCTGAGTGTCCTTCCCACACCTGCAAGAGCTGCAGCCTGAGTGTCCTGTCACACCTGCAACAGCTGCAGCCTGAGTGTCCTGCCCACACCTGCAGCAGCTGCAGCCTGAGTGTCCTGTCACACCTGCAGCAGCTGCAGCCTGAGTGTCCTGCCCACACCTGCAGCAGCTGCAGACTGAGTATCCTGCCCACACCTGCAGCAGCTGCAGCCTGAGTGTCCTGCCCTTCCTGCAGCCTCCACCCTTCTGCCTCCTTCTTCAACATCCCTTTAACTTCCCTCAGGCCTGAGTCTGAGTGGCTTACCTTGGTGTTCACTTTGAGGTCCATATATTGCCCTAGAGAAAAGGAACACAGAGTGCTGAGGTCAAACTGTGACAGGAAGGGAGTCAGATGGCTGGGAGTTCCAACAGTGAGGTGAAGACCTTGGTTACATGGGAGGGACAGGGTGAAGGAGGGAAAGGTAGAAATACTGAGGGATGCTCATGTAAGTGTGGGGTCTTGGGAGAAGACGGCAGCGAGGTGGGGAAACAGGAAGCTGGCAGAATTTACCTTCAGGTTCAACATTGTCAGTGTTTTCAATGAGGTCCCTGCACAGGAACAAATGGACAACATATCAGAATCTGGACAAGACAGGGTTAAGACATCAGGTGCTGGGCTGCAGAGATGGCTCAGTTAGGAAAGTAAGTGTCACATAAACAGGAAGTCCTGATTGCAGACCCAGCACCCACAGGATGCTGGATGCTGGAGAAGCAGAGACAGGCAGATAAGTCCCTGGAGTTCACTGGCCCGGACTAACAGAAGAGCTCTAGATTTGGTGAAAGACCCTGTCTCAAAAGATAGAGTGGAGGGCTGGAGAGATGGTTGATCTGGCAAAGTGCCCACTTCACAAACATAAAGACCCAAATTTAGGTTACCAAGAACCCATGTGAAAAAAGCTGGACACAATGTACCTGGAGGGTGGTGATAGAGAGAGGAGGATCTCATTGAAGCTCATTGTCTGGGCAGCCTGGCCAAAGTGATGAGCTTCAGGTTAGTGAGAGACCCTGCCTCAAAATAAATATTAAATAAATGTGGGAGAAACTGAGGGGAGTCACTACATATTCCTCTGGCCTCCACACACATGTACAAGTGCACACACATGCACACACACACACACACACACACACGAACACAAACAGAATGGAGAGAAACTGAGGAAGACACACCACTGATCTCTGGCTTCCACACACATGGACACACGTGGATGTGCACCTGCACATGTACACACAGGAACAGTAACTACACACACAGAACTCCACATGGTGGGCATGCTTATAATCTCAGTGCTCAGGAGGTGGAGACAGGGGACTCCTGAAGTTCAAAGGTCAACCAACCTAGTCCAGCTGGTGAGTTCCAGACCAGTGCAAGACTCTGAACAAAACCTAAGAACAACAACAAAAAAACCCCAAAACCCAAGGAGAAATGACTTTGTGGGTAAGGCCAGACCATGAAGACTAACAACTTGAGTTTCATCCCAAGGATCCACAAGGTGGAAGGAAAAAGAAAGCTCTCAGAAGTTGTCCTGTGATCGCCACATGTGGGCCATGTCAAGTCATATCCACACACATGGATACAGATAAAATGTAATAAAATAATTATTTAAAAGAGTGGATGGCACTGGAGAACACACCACACACACACACACACACACACACACACACACACACACTCACACACACACAACACACAGGAGGCTGGATCCCTCTCAATGGTCTCTGCCATCCTCAGTGACTCAAGATGACATCACGGTGTTTGGCCCTCAGAATTAGACTTTCTCTGGAAGAGAATGAAAGAGCATTGGGAAGGTGGCCTGGCCGAGGTCTCTCAGCACTAGTTGAAGGGGAGTCATTCTAGGAAATCTGCTTGCCCTGGGCGGGAAAAGAGACTAGAAATAGCAAGAACTGAGTCTATTCTCTCTGACTACCTGGAAAACTAGAAGGCAAGGAAGTTTCAGATCTCCTGGTAGGTGCTCAGGCTGGGTTCGGTAAGAAAAATCCTGAGATGGGACTGGAGGAAGGGCATCTGGCCAAAGAAGCCACAGGGAGAGGAGAGATGGAGGAAGCTGGGATGCAGTGTTGCTGTGGATGGTTGAATTATCTGCACAAGGCCCTGGGTTCCATCCCAGCACCTCATAAACCGGGTGTGGTACGATCCCTGTCCTTCCAACAGTTGGGAGGTGGAGGCAAAAATCAGAAATTCAAGGTCATCCTTGGCCACAGAGTGAGTTAGAGGCCAGCCTGGGCTCATTGAGACTCTTTCTCAGAAAAAAAGGGGTGGGAAGAGGAAGGTTCAGAGCAGGCCATGTACAGTAGGAAAAGAAGAGGCAGGAGAGAAGGGTGGAGATGTTGGGAGGTGAAGAGAAAAGGGTAAGAGTTGTGGAAGATCTGGAACAAAGGATTCTGGGGCAGCGGGGCTCACTGACCATAGAGAAAGACAGAGAGAAGAAAGGGAAGGATGGGAGAGCTGTTGAATCCAGGCAGATGTTCAAGGCTGAGAGGAAACAGAGACAGAGAGGGCAGCCCAGGAAATGGAAGGAGAGAGGGAGGAAGAATGAGTCCTAAAGGGGGTGTTGTTCTGGGAAGGAGACTCCTGATACCCTGCACTCCTTGTCAGTGTGTGAATCTGGTGGCCCTGAGGAGGGAGATGTCATAGGCGAAAAGGAGGGAGCAGACAGGATGAGTCAGTGGTTAGGGAGATGTGAAGGGTCATATGTGTGGTTTTCCTTTTTTATGTTATTTGAAGGGGCTGGAGGGATGGCTCAGTGGTTAAGAGCGCTGGCTGCTCTTGCAGAGGACCCGGATGGCGCTCACCTGGCTGGGGTTTCGGCTTTAGTCCTCTGTCCTATGGGGAAGAAACAGTGTCAGTGTGACATCAGTGCTGACCCTCCACCATCCCTCTCAGCTGTCCTCTGTGTGCAGACCACCTTCAGAGGACAGGGGAGCAGAGAACCTGCCCCAGGCAGTCAGAGAGGAGCCTGAGCTCCCTCTGCTGGGCTGTGTCCTACACAGCAACCTCCCCAGATCTCTGCTAGGTCCATGTCCACCCCTGTCTCCTCTGCTTCCTTCACCAACCTTGAGTTCCCTCACTCCACACCTGCCTCATCTACTCTGCATTCACCAGCCTTCCTTTTTGTGACTTTAGAGACCGTCTTTTTCTGGATTATATTTCACTCTACTGGTCTGTTTGTCTTGGTCCATACTATGCTGTTTTAGTGATTATATATATATATATATATATATATATATATATATATATATATATATATATATATATATTGCCACTTATTTATTACGTGGAAGGGTGTGCCACAGTTTATATGAAGGTCAGAGGGCAACTTGGGGCCATCAGTTTCCTCCACCATGTGGCTCCAAGGCTTGAACACTGACATCTTTTACCCTCTGAGGGCTACGGTATTCTTTAGAAAAGTCTATTATTCATTTATTTTTTTTATCTACAGTAGGTTTTTAGTTTTTTGTTATTGTTTTGTTTTTAGAATTTTAAATTTATCTGCACATGAGATGCCTACGTTATTGAGGAGAGGTCTTCAGACAGACCTTCAGCCCGAGTTACAGGCGGTTGTAAACTGCCTGATGTGGGTGCTGGAGCAGAACTCAGGTTCTCTGCCAGAGCAGCCAGTGCTCTTAACTGCAGAGCCATCCCTCCAGCCTCCTGTTGCAACTTGGATAAACTCTGGTATCAGGCAGGGTGAGTGCTCCATTACTGGTCATTTTTGTTGTTATTTTATCTCATTTTGTTCTCGAGAATATATGTGAATTTGAGAAGAAGAATTATTTTTCAAAACTCCCATTGTAGTTTAGATAAGAATTATATTGAATTTACTGATTATCTTTGTAGTACAGACATCTTTTTAAAAAAAATCCTTAATTCATTATTATTGTATGACTGTTTGCCTGCTGGTATTTCTGTTTGCCACACATGTGTCTGGTGCCTGTGGCAGTCAGAAGAGGGCATCAGATCCCCTGGAACAGCAGTTACAGGTTATTGTGAGCCATTGTCTGGGTGCTGGAATCAAACCCTGGTCCTCTGCAAGAGCAGCCAGTGCTCTTAACAAATGATCTGTCTCTCCAGCCTCCTAATACAGACATCTGAACTAATTTTTCTATTTTAAGAATGAGATGATTCCTACTCACCCGCTTCCTCTTTCTTTCAACAATGTCAGCCACTGTGTTTTGGAGAACAAGTCATTTGGTGCCTTAGTTTAGGCTTTTTCATTGAACCTCCCCCCCACCCCCCTGAGACAGAGTTTCTCCGTGTAGTTTTTTTTTTTCTTTGCGTGTCCTGGAGCTTGCTCTGTAGTCCAGGCTGGCCTCCAAGTCACAGAGATCCGCCTTTCTCTGCCTCCTGTGTGCCTGGATTAAAGGCGTATGCCACTTCTGCCCGGCCTTCCCTAAGTGTTTTTAGATTATAATTTTAGTTTTAGAGATTTATTTTCATTTGTGTGTGTGTATATGTGTGCATGATTGTGTATGCCATCCTGTTCCCATGTCCAAGGAGGCAGCAGAGAGCCCTGGGTGCCTGAAGCTAGACTTACAGGAGGTTGTGAGCTGCTCCATCTGGGTGCTGGGAACTGAACTGGGGTCCTCTGCCAGAGCAGCAAGTGCTCTTAACTCCTGAACCATCTCTCTATGTTTTCTTTTGACTTATAAATACACTTTATTTGTTTGTTTTTTGACAGCTCTGTGAGATCCACACAGGCACGTCTAATAGATCCCCAACTCAGCTGGTTAGCCCACTCCTAACTAACCTGAACAATTAAATTGTTTTGTTTAATTGTTGTGGTTTAGTTAGGGTTACATTTGAATGAAAAATCTTCATAACAGGCTCACCTACCTGAAATCTTTGTCATATTTGAGAGGTTATGGACCATTTAGGAGGTGCAGCCTTCTGGAAGAGTTATGTGTCACTGGAGGTGCCTTTGGAGAATGTATTGCCTCCCCTCACTTCCAGATTTCTCCCTGGTTTTCTGCATGTGTTGCAGATGTGACTTCTCAGTGTCCTGCTTCAGCTGCCCCTCCACTATTAACCTTCCTTCTGGACCACAAGCCAAATCCAATTCTTCCTTCCACAAGTTACTTTTGATCTCGATGTTTTATCACCACAGTGGAAAAGTAACCGCCATTACACACTCTCAAACAGACTTCCTCTTTCAGTTCCTATATGGCTTGGTTGTTTCACCAGAGTGTTTCTCAACACACTTAGACTTGTCCCTGTTCCCTGGTCCCCGTGTCATCCATCTAATCACTGAGTGTTTGTTTGAGGTCTTCCACACCCAAGGACGACTTTGAACTACTGATCCTCCTGCCTGCCCCTTCCACACACTGGAGTTACAGACATGCACTACCACACCAGGCTAATCACAAAGTCTGAAAGCTTTTGCCTCAACATTTTCCTGGTTCTGGCCATTCATCCCCATGTGCAGCTCCACTGTGGCAAAGTGACACAGCCTGGTCCCCTCCAGTCTGTCCTCTGCACCCTAAGACTGTGATGTCAGAATCCAGCTGCTGCTCAGGGCACAGCACCGCCCTTCACCTCTCACAGAGACACTGCTGTCCAGACACTGTTCTCTCTAGCTGACCTGCTTCCATCCAGGTCCAGGGTTTCTCACCTGGGCAGTGATTTTAGTCAATGACGGTATTAGTGACCACACATCCTGTTCCCTCTCCTGCCTCCTTCCTGATTCAGCTTGTGCAGTGAAACCATCCCTATCCCCAGAAGGATATAAAAAGAACTCCCCTTCCCTCTTTGGAGTCCCTGCCATGTGGGTGGAGCCTGAAATCTCCTTAAGTACCCTGCCATGTAGATATCTACATTCTTGTCTGTCCATAACATCGATAACCTTCAGTAAACTCCTTCCTCCCCGGTAATCTGTCTCAGTGACCCTCTTGAATCCCCATCTGAGAATTTCACACACACTGATGTCACCATAGCAGGATGCTGTGGAGGCCACTGCATTTTTCCTCTGGTATGAGAGACTTGGGGACCTGAATTATCAGGTTCCCTCTGGTCATTTCCTGCCTCCCCCACCAGCACCGCACTGTTCAAGAGTTTCTGAAATGGTTTCCCTTTCCTAGAAGGCCAAAGAGTGTCCTCTACATGACTCCCAGCCCTTTTCTGGCTATTTCCTGGAAGGAGGAGGGCTAGTCTTGAAATCCAGGCTAGTCTTGAACTCAAGATCCTCCTGCCTCCACCTCCCAGCACACTTACTGAGGTGTGGATCACCACTGGCTGCCAGTGTTTTCATTTTTTAATTGTATTAGATGTTTTTATGCACCATGTGTGTGAGTGTGCACACACCATGGTGTGGGTGTGTTAAAGGACAATGTCCAGGACTCAAGCACATTCCTGACTCAGCCATGCCCTGACCCTGGCATCTGGGCTGTCGTCAATCCCCTTCCAGGACTCTGGTGTGGACTGTTCTCGGAAACACTCAGGACGTGTGATGGGGTGCAGTCTTGGACCACTTACCTTTCCTTCTCCTCCACCTGAGGAACACTGTCAAACCCAAAACCCCAGCCAGGAGTACAGCAGCAGCCACTGCCAACCCAACTCTGGTTCCCAGTCCCAGGGTCTGACTCTTCCCGCTCTTCTTCCCTTCTGTGGCTGTGAGTGCAGTTCTGGTGAGTGCAGTTCTGGTGAGTGCAGTTCTGGTGAGTGCAGAAGTTGCAGAGGTGGGGCTTGGAGAGTTGGTCCTGGGGGCTGGGAGGAGACAAAGGAAGTCAGCATTGAACATGATTGGGAAGTGTAAGCCAAATAAACCTTTTCCTCCCTAAGTTCTTTGGTCATGGAATTTTCACAGCAATAGAAACTCGTACTAGGACACCTGCTGGCTCCTGAGTCCCAGGTAATGCACTCTGTTCTATTTTTCAAGTCGTCTTTTGAATGCCCAGAGTGACCTGCTGAGGGATGATTTCTGTCCAGGATGTTGCAATCTGTCTCCTGCAGTGCCAACTCCATTTCCCCAATAGCAGTGATTGTACCCTGCTCTCACAGAGTTTGGGCACTTCCTGTGCAGAACAGCCTGGGGCTTTGGTTTGTGTAAGTGGAAATTTCTGTTTCTTCAACAGTTCTTAAATACCTGGCAGCTGCTTCCCAAATTACCACCCAGAGAATTACATAATTAATATATATTATATTATATTAATATAACTATATATAAATGTTCTGCTGGTAGCTCTGGCTTATTACTAACTGGCTCTTACACTTAAATTAACCCATAATTTTTTATCTATATTTAACTTGGTACCTTTTCTCAGTAGGGCAGTCTCATCATGTCTCCTCTGTTTCTGCCTGAGAACTCCTGATCCAACACTTCCTCTTCCCAGCATCCCCAGAGACCTGTGTGTGTTGCCATGCACTTGTAATCCCAGTAATTCAAGGGGGAAATAGGCTGGTCACTGGGACACACTGCCAACTGTCCTAGGCTACTTTGTGAGTTCAGCCCAGAGTAAGATCCATCAAAGGAAACATAGGAAGAGAGACAGAGAGACAGAGAGCTAGAGAGAGGGAAAGAGAGACACAGAGAGAAATCTATCACTAGGGGTCTCTTTGATTAGACATGAAAGAGAAAACATGCAAAGAAGAGTACTATTGAATTTGGCTACAAAAATGAAATTATGGAAAGAGAATTAATAAGCCAACCACAGGATTCCTTTCAATACTTGTTGCAAATATTTCTCCAGGTGTGATATCTTTGCCCTAAATGAGGATATTTTGCTCAGATGAAACATTTCTTTCTTTCTTTCTTTTTTTTTTTTGAAACATTTCTTTTGAGGTCTGTGGATGCAGCTCAGTGGTGGAGTGCTTGCCTAGGGTGCACGAGGCCCTGAGTCCATCTCAAGCAGAAGACACAGGAGTGGTGAAACGCCATTTTGGTCGCAGCTCTTGGGAAAGAGTTCAAGGCCATCTTAGGTTATATAGCAATTTGAGACTAGCAAGGACACATGAGACTCTGACTTAAAGAAATGGAAAAAAAAGAAAAATGTCTTTTTATCATTAATTTAATAATTTTAAAAACAATAGGCAAGAATATTCAGTTAATGAATTAATTTTAAAAATGCTGATAAAAAATACTGATGAAGAACTCACAGTGGAGGTGAGGTGTAAGTCAATGACAGAGCCCTTGTCTAGTGTGCATGTGGCCTTGGGAACAACAAAAAACATGGTGTGTCTTCCTGAAGCAGAGGAAGGCATGGCTGCCTTAAATTGATTGTTCTACAAGCACCTAATAGATTATCCCAAAGGCTGGAGACATTAGGAAAGGAGGAAGAGGGAGAGGCTGGAAGAACAGGAGTCATTTAGGGAAACGTGTAGGAGACACAGGAAATGCAGATGTAAGGTGCCTGGTCAGCTCTGGCTGTGGAGTTTATCCTGAACCAACACAGGGTTAAGATGAGGACTGGTTTGCCAGGGGAGGCGGGTGAGTCTAACCTGGAAGGGACAAACCAATTTATCACCTGCACTGCTGAGAATTGGTGATATAATAATGATAATAGATTATTATTTGACTATTAATTTTATAATTTATTTTCAGCAGTGGTACATGAATGTGTGTATGTATTTGTGTATCTGTGTGTGTGTTTGTGTGTGTGTGTGTCAGAGGTTAACCTTGGGCATTCCTTCCTCAGATGTCATTCATCTTATTTGTAAGACAGACCACGTGAGCACCTGTAACCACAACACCGTGGAGATGGAGACAAGAAGATCAATGGGGCTTCACAGCCCATCAGCCTGGCCCTAAACAGTGAGCTGTAGGTTCAGTGAGAGACCCTGCCTCAAGAGAATAAGGTGGGTCTTCCCAGAGGAGGAATCCCAATGACCATCCACTGTGGCCTTCCCAAACACAAAAATGAAATACACCCCCCACATACACGTGAACCCATGCAAACACACACACACACACACACACACACACACACACACACACACACACACCTTTACACCATATGTACACACTCCACAAAATCAAGACAGAAGAGAATAAGCAATAGTGTGAACTCAAGCAGAGGCCACGTGTCTACTGGTTGAGAGATGTTTGGAGGTAAAGGGTCCCTTACGGGGCCTGTTCCTCACCAGCATGACCTTGGGCAGGGCTTGCATTCTTCATGTCTCCATGTCTCTCTCTGTATAATGACCACGAGAGTGCCCAACAGTGGTGACAGGTGGCTGGGGTAATGTCCACACAGTGACTAGGTTGGGCCTGTGTGCACTCTGTGTGGAAGCTGCAGTTACAGCTGCCATGGAGGAGGAGAAGTGACCAGAGAACTTGATCATGGTGAGAACATGAGAGTCTGTGCCGGAATGTGGGGGATGGGGAGGAAGGAGGGGAAGAGGGAAATGAGGGAGGGAAAAAAGAAACTGGGGCAGGGAGAGGTGAGGGATGTGTCTAGAGACTGGTGAAGTGGGGAGACCCAGAGGAGGAGGGGTACCCAGGACCAAAATGCCCCTACTGTGGAAGGCACGAGATATGGTGTAAAGTCTAGATCTAACGGAGACCCTGACACAGGACCAGGTGAAGGCTGCTCTGTCCTGGAGAGGCCAGATCCACGTGGATTTGTGTCAACGAGGGTGGGGTGGGCAGGGCGGTAGTCAGTTTGGAGGAAGGAGCAGGAGACTGGGCCATCTTGGAAGAGCTGAGACTGGGGGTGGGGTGGATCTGAGGGCAATGAGGGGCAGCTCAGAGAGAGCAGCTAAGGTTTGTGGATGGTTGTGGGGAAGAGGAAAGGTGGAGTTGTCAGAGCTCTGGGGAGGGGACAGAACACATGAGAGGAGTTTGTGGGAAGGAACAGAAGTGTAAGATCTCTAATGACATCTATGGTACAAGGAAGTCAGGGTCACCAGTGCCTGACCTGGGATGTGTTCACCAGGAGTGATGGTGAGGTTGGTCCCATTAATTGACTGCCAGAACTTAATGCCTTCTCTTGTGTTCAGAAGAACTCGGCAGAAGTACACTGTCTGGTCCTTCTTCTTCAAGTTCAGGATTTTGAGGACTCCAGATGTCTCAGGCTGTGTCCAGTTCAGGATGAGCCTCTTCTTGAAATGTTTATGTATGAAAGGTGGCATGGAGTTGTAGATAAAGTCCCCATGGAAGTCCTCCCATCTCCAGAGAATCCTCATCTGTGGATCCTCTGCCAACTCCCAGGGAAAGTAGAAGGAGAAGGGGATCTCGATGGAGCCGCCCTGGACACCAGAGAGGCGTGCTGGTTGGTTGACACCAAAGGTATTTTCTCTGTTGGATCCTGCTGAGTTACCTGGGAAGAATGGGGAGCATTTGAAAACACTTCAGGGGTTAGAAAGTACAACCCAGAATTTCTGACTCTTCACCTACTGGTGGGTTAGGACACAGGCAAGGACTGTCCTTATGTCCCACTGTCCTATATAGACAACGACAGATAAGGCTTGTTGGGCTAGACCCACTCTGAGGATGAGCTCTCTCTTGGCCACAGGGCACCCTCTGGCTCCTCTAGCAGAGCCCTGTCCACATGACAGCCTGGTCTTCCCAGCCCCACTGGCCCCTCCTGTGGTTAGGGCAGAGTCCCTGCTAACAAGGTCCCCACCACTCACCAGCTTGCAGACAAGCAGCTGACATCAGCAGAAGCAGGATCCAAGCCATGGCCTGATTCTCTCCAGGAAGTGAGACCAGCAGAGCCATTAGGCAGGAGAGGAGTCCTGTGCAGGGACCCTGAGGTGCTCAGGAGTCAGGAAGAATCAGTGTAAAGGGCCACACAACTCCAGGGCCTTCTCATGTGGAGGACAGAGTGGGGCAGGACTTCCCCATCTCCACCTCCTTGTGACCAGAAACTTCCTTCATGATTCTGGCTTCTTCTTTCTCATGGTGCAGAAGATCCACCCTGTGGTCACTGACAGGATGGCCCTGCCCTGGAGCCCAGATCCTATTTTTAGCTGGAAGATATGGAATTGGCCTCACCAGGCCGGGCTCCCATTCCCTGTCTATCCAGTTTTGCCCATTTCCTATGTAATCACTGTTTCCTTCACTCCTCACAACCCCTCCTCATGTTTCTCATTATGTCTTCCACCATGCTGGTTCTCTGTCTCTGTCTCTCTGTCTCTGTCTCTCCCTTTCTCCCTTCCTTTCTTCCCTCCCTCCTTCCCTGTCTCCCTCCTCTCTCTAATAACCTCAGGCACAGAAGTGGTCAGTTTCTGCTCACTTCAGACTCAGTGAGGATGGAGGTGATGAGGAAACACATTCAGTCCCAGCCCTAGCTTGGTGTCCCCACCACCATCTGCTCTTTGTCCTCTTCTTGTCCTTTAGGGACTCTTCACAGCACTGAGCAGAACCAAGGCCCAGTGGACACTCTCACCCTGGCCTGCTCACTGCTGCCGAGTCTGTAACTGCCCTGGGCTTCCTGGGTGATCGTCTCCCTCCCCTAGACAGTGACTCCAAAGCTACTCCAGTTTCTGAAGACTTTCTACATCCCACCAACCTTCACACACCTCAGAAGAGGATGCCATGGATCAGAGAAGCCCTGGCACATGTCACATGACTGCCACATGGCAGGTTGACTGGACTTCATCCCATCAAGGACTTGCAGTCCTCCACTCCACACAGACTTAGGCTGCCTGCCCCGTGCAGCATCTGAACTCCCCTCAAAGACCAGAGATCTGCTGATGGGTAACCAGGAGACTATTCCCAAAAAGCACTTGAGTGACTGTGGCTGCGGCTGCTCTAGAACCTTCTTTGGATGAAGTGAGCAATGAAAGGTCAGACTGGCAATGCATCCCTTATAACACATTGCCTGGCACATCTCTGAGTGTGGACACAACTGGACTGTACTGTTGTGAAGGTGTGTGACGTGGGGGGGGGGCTTGTCTGGATTCAGGGCTTGTTCAGTAGGAACAAGGTTCCATAAGTTCTGTGACAGGGTTCCATAAGTTCCATGGTAGACAAGATTGTACCAGAGGAAGTGGCATCATTCTCTCTGGGTGACATGTGCAGAGGCGACTTC
>NC_051082.1:29316771-29331384 GCF_004664715.2 Peromyscus leucopus
CTGGAATTAAAGGCATATATGCTTCCCAAGCAAAGGCATGAGATCTCAAGTGTTGGGATTAAAGGTGTGTTTCACCACACCTGGCTCTGTTCCCAGTGTGGTCTTGAACTCACAGAGATCCACACAGATCTCCACACAAATCACTGTCTCCCACTGATAGGATTAAGGATATGTGCCATTACATTCTGACATCTATGTCTAATCTAGTGGCTGGCTCTGCCCTCTGATCCCCAGATAAAATTTATTGGGGTGCACAATATATCCCCACACTTACTAATCATGTCTCATGGCATATCAACTTGATGAGTCTATTAAGAAACTGTCCCCAATTCCCATGAGACTGGTTGAAGACAGGAGGGGTCCTGGAGAAGTCACCCAGGCTTCTCCTGGCTGAAGTGAAGTCTCCTGAGGCAGCTGTGAGATGTCTGCAGTGGTGTAACTGGATCCAAGCCTCCTGAGGCTGAACTCAGCAGCAGCCATGGTCACAGTGATCTTGGCAGCTGGGGTGGTGTCTCCTCTGAGCATCTCTGGTGTGTTCACACCAGCAGGCTGCCAGGATGATGGTCTGGCCAGTCATCAATGGGAGTATCCATTCATCATCTCCTCCTCCAGCAGCTGGGCACAGGGAGGGAGCCTCAAAGCTGTTACTCCAGTGCTCACGTGACTTGCCATGTCAGTTTTCATTGTTCAAAAGGAAGAAACAGCAAAGGAGCCCACAGCAAAGACTTCACAGCACCAACATTCTCAACAACATTTGGGTCAAATCCCCTCAGGGTGAAGGACATTACTGTTGGAATGGGGAGCAGACATGGCTTCTAGCATGGCTACCTGTGTTTGGGATTTGTGTTCCCTGGCCTGAGCCAGTCAGTTAAAAGAAGTACTAGAGGAAGCCAGGCATGGTGGCATATGTCTGTAATCCAATGACTGACTGTAGAGATAGCAAGACCATGAATTAGAGGCTGTCATTAGTACCTACTGAGCTTGAGGACAGCCTGGGCTACATGAGACTCTGTTTCAAAACTAAACAAACAGCAAGCTAACCATAAATCCAAAGAGTCAGCAAAGTCATGGAGGCTGGTTATCTGTTAGTTCACTTTGGTAGGAGACAGAGAACTTGAAGATATCACCAGTTTTTTCTTTAGATTCTCTCAAACAAATCATGTGACTATTTATAGTTTCATTTAAGCAATATACAGTATTGAAGAGGAAATTGGGAGTTTCTCCATTTCTGTGACCTGAAACTCAGTGACATGTAAGTTTCTGTCTCCGGCCTTGTCTATCTGCAGAAGATGGGAAAATTCATGCACAGGAGCAGGAGACTGAGCTGGTCACCCAGCCCCACTCACTCAACTTAAGACATTAGAGACTCTCTTCTTGGGCTCCCCTGGCAGGGGTGCAGGGAGGTGCTCATGCTGAGGTTGGCAGCACATGAGGGAGATGAAGATGATGATGTCATCCTAGGGGAGAAAGAAGAGGTCAGATGGGGGCGGGGCAACTGTGCTAATGTAAAGTCTCAGGTGCAGCCTGAGTGTCCTGTCTACACCACCAGCCGCCATCCTTCCACCCTCTCTAGCATCTCCTCCACTCTCCTCAGGACCCAGTCTGGACAGGTGACTCTGGGTCTGTATGTTGTCATTCAGAAAAAGAATTCAAAGAGTTCTAGGAAAACCAAGGTAACAGGAGGGGTGGACAGATGGACATTTTTTATCAATGAGGTTATCTGTGTGTCAGGCCCACAGGGTCTGCACTGTGGGTTATTTGAGGAAGTTTCTGGAACTGGATTTTTCACACAGAAATAGGTGGGCCAATCCGGTTCTCTGCCACCACTGTTATGGGAAAACACAGCTGGGTATAAAATCAGAGTCTGAATGCTGGGGACACTGTCAGGAACTGGAGTCTGAAGAGTCACAGAGCCTGGCCGGGGAGACCATGTTTACTCAGGATGAGGACTGGGTAAACATGTGGTGACAATCACTGTGTAAGGTACCTTGCATGATTGTGTGTGTCTGTGTTCATGTGCATGTGTGTGTAAGTGAGTCTGTGCATGTGGAGGCCAGAGGACAGCCCCAGGCATTACTACTCAGGACACCATTCACCTTGTGCTTTTTGATTCTTTTTTGTGGTTTTTGTTCTTTGGTTTGGATTTTGTTTTTTATTTTGATTGCATTTGTTTTTTGAAACAGTAACTATATAGCTCTTGCAGGCCTGGAACTGTATATGTAGATCAGGATAGCCTGGAACTCAAAAAGAATCATTTGCCTCTCCCTCTGCCTCCCCCCCAAAAAAAATAGAATTAAAGGAATGCATCCTTATAGTCCAGCCCACCTTGTGTTTAAATACTTAAAATTACACTTCCTTCTTTATTCTGTGGGGGCAGGGCACACATGTGCTACAGTCTGAGCAGCAGCCAGGTTCTCACACTGCAGTCTGACACTCCCCATGGTCATATGTGTGCAGAAGCCCTGTGCACACCCCAAAGCCCCAGGCTGCTCTTCCACAGAAAGCGCCCCTCCCCTTTGAATGCATCATGGATACATGGCCCAGTCACTGTTAATGGGGGAAATGGAGTTGGCACTGCAGGAGACTGATTACAGCATCCTGGACAGAAATCATCCCACAGCAGGGTCCCTATGGGGATGCAACTGAGTTCAGGACTTGAAACTAGAACAGAGCACATCTGGAGTCAGACTGGCTACAGAGTGTCAGAAAAAAAAAAAAAAAAAAAAAAAAAAAAAAAAAAAGAATAGAACACAGACTCGACCTGGGATTCAGGGTCCAGCAGGTGGCAGCAGTGAGGCTGAGCACAAGGGGCAGCTGGGATCCTGAAGGACCAACCAGAGCAAGTTGTGTTCAAAAGCTGGTGAGCAGCACCTGACATATGGCAGCATCATCAGGTCCAACCCTCATTGGTGACTTAGAAACCGCTGACCTTTTACCCACAGACCCCAGAGAGTAGGGCAAATGAAGCCTGGAGGTGAGTATCCATGACCAGGAGGGCCCCCTCTCAGACCTCACTGAGGTGAAAAATGTGGTTCATCTGGTAGAGTGATCACCTGCCTGGCACACACAGAACCCTAGGATCTATCTGCAACAGGAGACAAAGGGCATGAGGGGCACACCTGTCATTCCATCACTTGGAAGGGCAGAGAGGAGGATCTGTAGGAGTTTGAGGTCATCATTGTCTACATAACAAGTTCAAGGCCCAGCCTGGGCTACATCAGACCCCATCCAATAAAGGGGCAGGTGGTCTTTCTGACATTTAAAATAGGTCCCATCCTCTCTCCTGACTAGCCATCTGGGGCCAACTCATCCCAAAGGTTCTGTGTCTCTGAATCTCCAAGGGCAGCATGGATGGATACAGAAGTGTGTCCATGTGCACCTGGGACTGAGGCCATGACTGGTTGAGCCTGGCTCAAGGTTCAAGGGATCAAGAGACTCTGAAGACCATGTGAGGACTGTGAGCAGACTGTGAGGCAAGGCAAGATCAGAGCATGTGACAGAGGCGGCTGCACAGCCACCTGCAGGGAAGCATGGAGAAGGCAATCAGTGCAGGAATCTAAGGAAATGGGAAGTCGCCTCTGCACATGTCACTCAGGGAGAATGATGCCACTTCCTCTGGTACAATCTTGTCTACCATGGAATTGATGGAACCCTGTCATGGGGAAGGGGAAGTATGACGCTCCTACAGAACCAGCCCTGAGTCCAGACAACCCCCCTCCATTCTCACCCCTTCACCCCAGTTACAAGCCAGCTGTGTCCACACTCAGAGATGTTCCAGGCAATATGTTATAAGGGATGCATTGCTGGTCTGACCTTTCATTGCTCACTTCATTCAAAGAAGGTTCTAGAGCAGCCACAGCTAGACGGAGTCACTCAAGTGCTTTGTGGGAACAGTCTCCTGGGAACCAGCAGCAGATCCCTGGCCTTTGAGGGGAGTTCAGATGCTGCACGGAGCAGGCAGGCTCAAGTCTGTGTGGAGTGGAGGACTGCAAGTACTTGATGGGACAAAGTCCAGTCAACCTGCCATGTGACAGTCATGTGACATGTGCCAGGGCTTCTCTGATCCTTGGCATCCTCTTCTGAGGTGTGGAAGGTTGGTGGGATGTAGAAAGTCTCCTTCAGAAACTGGAGTAGCTTTGGAGTCACTGTCTAGGGGAGGGAGACGATCACCCAGGAAAACCAGGGCAGTTACAGACTCGGCAGCAGTGAGCAGGCCAGGGTGAGAGTGTCCACTGGGCCTTGGTTCTGCCGGGTGCTGTGAAGAGTCCCTGAAGGACAAGAAGAGGACAAAGAGCAGATGGTGGTGGGACACCGAGCTAGGGCTGGGACTGAATGTGTTTCCTCATCACCTCCATCCTCGCTGTGTCTGAAGTGAGCAGAAACTGACCACTTCTGTGCCTGAGGTTATTAGAGAGAGGGGGAGACAGGGAAGGAGGAAGGGAAGAAACAAGGAGAGGGAAGAAGAGAGAGAGAGAGAGAGAGAGAGAGAGAGACAGAGAGAGAGAACTAGCATGGTGGGATACATAATGAGAAACAGAGGAGGAGGGAGCACAGGAGTGGAGGAATCTGGAGGTGAGGAAACAGTGATTACAGGCCACATGGGAAATGGACAAGACTGGATAAGACAGGAGGTCAAGATGGAAGAGAGGCGAACCCGGCATGGTGAGGTCAGTTCCATATCTTTCTGGCAATAATGGGATCTGGGCTCAAGGGCACTGCCATCCTGTCAGTGACCACAGGGCGGATCTTCTGCAGCGTGGGAAAGAAGAAGCCAGATGATAAAGGAAGTTTCTGGTCACAAGGAGGTGGAGATTGGGAGGTCCTGCCCCACTCTGTCCTTCACATGAGAAGGCCCAGGAGTTGTGTGCCCCTTTACACTGATTCTTCCTGACTCCTGAGCACCCCAGGGTCCCTGCACAGGGCTCCTCTCCTGTGATGGCTCTGCTGGTCTCACTTCCTGGAGGGAATCAGGCCATGGCTTGGATCCTGCTTCTGCTGATGTCAGCTGCATGTCTGCAAGCTGGTGAGTGGTGGGGACCTTGTTAGCAGGGACTCTGCCTCAACCACAGGAGGGGCCAGTGGGGCTGGGAAGAGCAGGCTGTCATGTGGACAGGGGTCTGCTGGAGGAGCCAGCCAGTGCTGTGTGCCCCAAGAGAGAGCTCATCCTCAGAGTGGGTCCAGCCCAACCTTCCTTGTCTGTCCTGTCCCATTTGGGACAGTGGAACATAGGGACAGTCCTGCCCTGTGTCAAACACCCTCCTGTGGGTGAAGGCTTAGACAGCCCTGAGTTTTCTTTTCCATCCCCTGCGGTGACTTCAGATTCTCCCCATCCCTCCCAGGTAACTCAGCAGGATCCAACAGAGTAAATGCCTTTGGGGTCAACCAACCAGCCCGCCTCTCTGGTGTCCAGGGCGGCTCCATCGAGATCCCCTTCTCCTTCTACTTCCCTGGGAGTTGGCAAAGGATCCACAGATGAGGATTCTCTGGAGATGGAAGCACTTCCATGGGGAATTTATCTACAACTCCTCGGTTTCATACATGAGCATTTCAAGAACCGGCTCATCCTGAACTGGACACAGCCTCAGACATCTGGAGTCCTCAGAATCCTGAACTTGACGGAGAAGGACCAGACAAAGTACTTCTTCCAAGTTCATATGAACACAAAAGAAGGAATGAAGAGTTTCAGTCAATTCCTGGGACCCAACTCACCATCACTCCTGGTGAGCACATCCCAGGTCAAGCCCTGGTGATCCTGACTTCCTTGTACCACAGATGTCATTAGAGATCCTACATTTCTGTTTCTTCCCACAGATTCCTCTCATGTGTTCTGTCCCCTCCCCAGAGCTCTGACAACTCCACTTCCTCTTCCCCACAACCATCCCCAAGCCTTAGCTGCTCTCTCTGAGCTGCCCCTCATTGCCCTCAGATCCACCCCACCCCCAGCCTCAGCTCTTCCCAGAGCCCAGTCTCCTGCTCCTTTCTCCAAACTGACTACTGCCCTGCCCACCCCACCCTCGTTGACACAAATCCATGAGGATCTGGCCTCTCCAGGACGGAGCAGCCTTCACCTGGTCCTGTGTCAGGGTCTCCGTTAGATCTAGACTTTGCACCATATCTCGTGCCTTCCACAGTAGGTGCCTTCTGGTCCCGGGTACCCCTCCTCCTCTGGGTCCCCCCACTTCACCAGTCTCTAGACACATCCCTCACCTCTCCCTGCCCCAGTTTCTTATTTCCCTTCCTCATTTCTCTCTTCCTCTCCATCCGCCATCTTCCCACACAGACCCTCATGTTCTCACCATGATCAGGTTCTCTGGTCACTTCTCCTCCTCCATGGCAGCTGTAACTGCAGCTTCCACACAGAGTGCACACAGGCCCAGCCTAGTCACTGTGTGGACATTACACCAGCCACCTGTCACACTGCTGGGTACTCTCGTGGTCATTATACAGAGAGAGACAGGGAGACCAGCAGAATTCCACCCCTGCCCAAGGTCATGCTGGAGAGGAACAGGCCTCGAAAGGGACCTTTACCTCCAAACGTCTCTCAACCAGTAGACACTTGGCCTCTGTGGAGTTCACACTATTGCTTGCCTGCCTTCTATCTTGATTTTGTGGAGCATGTTTATATGGTGTGAGTATGGATGTGTGTGCATGTGTGTATGTGTGGGTTCGTGTGTGTGTGTGTGTGTGTGTGTGTGTGTGTGTGTATGTATGTATGTTGTATTACATGTACCCTATTTTTGTACATGGGAAAACCAGAGAGGTGGACATTGGGGGTCCTCCTGTAAGACCTTCCTCATTCCCTAGAGGCAGGGTCTCTCACTGACCTGGAGCTCCCTGTTTACAGCTGGCTGATGGGCTACGAAGCATTATTGATCCTCCATCTCCAGTGTTGTGGTTACAAGTGTTTTCATGGCCTGTCTTACAAATAGTGTGTATGACATATGAGGAAGGAATGCCCAAGGTTAACCTCTGGCACACACACACACACACACACACACACACACATACAGAGACACACACATGTACAGACATTCATGCACCATTATGTATGTGCAAAAATTTAATAAAAAATACATTTTTAGAAAATAAATTATAAAATTAATAGTCAAACAATAATCATTATTAATTACATTGCCAATTCTCAGCAATGCCAGTGATAAGTGGGTTTGTCCCTTCCAGGTTAGACCCACCCTCCTCCCCTGACAAAACACTTAACCATCTTAACCCCTGTGCTGGTTCAGGATAAACTCCACAGCCAGAGCTGACAGGCACCTTACATCTGCATTTCCTGTGTCTCCTACATGTTTCCCTAAATGGTTCCTGTTCTTCCACCTCCTCCCTCTTCCTCCTTTCCCAATGTCTCCAGCCTTGGTGATAATCTGTTAGGCACTTGTAGAATAATCAATTTAAGGCAGCCATGCCTTTCTCTGCTTCCGGCAGACACACCATGTTTTTCTTCCTTTAGCAGAACTTCAGATGGTCCCCAAGGCCACACCCACACTAGAAAAGGGCTCTGCCATTGAGTTACACCTCACTTCTACTGTGACTTCTTCCATCGGTATTTTTAAAATTAATTCACTACTGAATATTCCAGCCCATTGTTTTTAAAATATTAAAATTAATGATAAAAAGACATTTTTATTTTATTTCCATTTTTTTAAAGACAGAATCACCTGTATTCTAGGCTGGCCTCAAACCTACTAGATAGCTAAGGATGACCTTGAACTTCTGACTCTCCTGCCTCCACTTGCCAAGTGCATGGATCACAAGGGTGTGTGACCACTCCTGTGTGCAGCACTTGAGATGGACTCAGGGCCTCGTGCACCCTAGGCAAGCACTCCACCACTGAGCTGCATCCACAGACCTCAAAAGAAATGTTTTATCCATGCAAAATATCCTCATTTAGGGCAAAGATATCACACCCAGAGAAATATGTGCAACAAGTATTGAAAAGAACCCTGTGATTGGCTTATTAATTCTCTTTCCATAATTTCATTTTTGTAGCCAATTCAATAGTACTCTGCTTTGCAATTTAATCTTGGTGTCTAAGCAAAAAGACCTCAGATGATCTCTCTCTCTCTCTCTCTCTCTCTCTCTCTCTCTCTCTCTCTCTCTCTTTCTGGAGGTCTTTCTCTGGGCTGAACTCACCAATGGTCTAGGCCAGCTGGCAGTGAACCCCAGGGCTCTACCTGTCTTCCCCCTGAAGTGCTGGATTACAAGTGCATGGCAACACACACAGGTCCCTGAGGATGCGACTCAGGACTTTGTGATCATGAGGTGAACTAGTTCGAGTTTCTATTGCTGTGAAAAAAAAACACCATAACCAAAGAACTTGGAGAGGAAAAGGTTTATTTGACTTACACATCCCAATCATGTTCCATCATCAAGGGGAGTCAGGCAGGAATTCCAGGCAGGAACCTGGAAGCAGGAACTGAGGCAGAAGCCATGGAGGGGTGCTGCTCACTGGCTTGCTTTCCATGGCTTGCTCAGCCTGCTTGGATTATAACATCCAGGACTTCTTGCCCTGACATGGTACCATCCACAGTGATCTGGGCCTCCCACCTCAATCACCAATCAGGAGAATATCCTACAGACGTGCCTACGGGCAATCTGATGGAGGCCTTTTCTCAGTTGAGGTTCCTCTTCCCAGATAGCTACAGCTTGTGTCACATTGACAAAATAACTGACCAGGACACAAGGCAGGTACTTGAGGACTGAGGCATCTCCTCGGTTGCTGACCTGCCTTTCCTCCCTCAGGACACACTTTCCTAGTGTCTGACTCTATCCTTGTCAATGGCTGATGTGACTGTTCCCATCTGTGTTAGTATTCTACCACTGTACTTCCAACACCTTTGTTTTTTGCTTTGTTCTTTTGGGACATTCTGGGAGAGAAGGTAATATATATGTATACATCAATGTGTGCGTGCACGTCTGGTACTGAATAGTGATGGTGGCTGCTCCACAGAATGAATGTGCTGTAAGTCACTGAGCTGTATATTGCAGAGTTCAAATGATATAGCTTATATTACATACATTTATACCAACAAAAATGAAATTTTTTGCAACAAGGACTCACTATATAGCCTTAGCTGCCCTGGAAGTTGCTATGTAGACTTGACAGGCCTTGAGCTCATAAAGATCTGTTTTCGGTGCATGTCTTGGATGTCACTCTGTAGACCAGACTAACCTCTAGCATACAGAGATTCGCCTAGCTCTGCCTCTAGAGTGCTGGGATTAAAGGCTGGTACCAAAACCGGCCAGCCAAGGTGACCTTTCTTTTTTTTAATATTTATTTATTTATTATGTATACAGTGTTATGCCTGCATGTGTGCCAGAAGAGGACACCAGATCTCATTATAGATGGTTGTGATCTATGTGGTTTCAGGAGTTGAACTCAGGACCTCCTGAAGAGCAGCCAGTGCTCTTAACCATCGGATCCATCTCTCCAGTCCAAGGTGGCCTTTCTTAAAGTGGTTTGGTATATATCTGTAATCCCAGTAGTTGGGAGGTACTGAGTTCAGGAATTTAATGTCATTGACTACACAACAAAGTCAAGGCCAGTCAGAGCTACAAGGACTTTAAAAAAATGTTAAGAGTGTTTCAGAGCATTGGGTTTGTGATTGTGAGGACCAAAGCTCAAATTCAAACACCAACACAGGAAGCTGGGTGTCCCTGCATATGCTGCGACGCCAGTTCCAAGGAGGTGGAGGCAGGAGGATTGCTGAGTTTGTTGGCTTTCAGCCTAGCTGATTCTGAAGCCACCATTTCACAGAGACCTGCCTCTGAGGAACAGGTGGAGAATGTTGCAAGAGGACACCAGAAGCCTCTTGTGGCCTCCACATGCATAATCAGGCACATGTCTCTGTCGCATGTGTGTGTGTGTGTGTGTGTGTGTGTGTACAGGCTTATCTGATTGTGTGTAGGTTCCTGTATGTACACTCACAGACATATACTACACAGATACATAAAATAAATGGTAAAAGATTTTAAGTAGTGTTCAATGATTTAAATGTTTCATGCATTTATACAATGAATTTTGACCATATCTGCATCAAAATCGAGCAGTGTCTTCAGCAACAGGTTCTTACCATCTAGCTATGGTGGGCATCCAAGAGCAATGACAGTAGTCTATATTGTACAAGGGGTCTCTGGACCTTGCTGACCAATAACCAATAGGGAGTCAAGCCATGCCCGGTCCTGAGATTTCCATTCAATAACTCATGTCTTTAGAGCAGCATTGTCCACACTTGCCAGCTACTTCTGTTCTAACAAGAACTGTTTTTACAAAATGACTGTTTAGTCAGGCGGTGGTGGTGCACATGCATTTAATCACAGCACTCGGGAGGCAGAGCCAGGCAGATCTCTGTGAATCCGAGGCCAGCCTGGTCTACAGGGTGAGATCCAGGACAGGCTCCAAAGCTACGCAGATAAATCCTGTCTCAAAAAAAAAACAAAAAACAAAAAAAAAAAACAAACAAACAAACAAAAAAGACAACGGCTGTTTTTGATCTGTGTGACTTAGAGATTGCTCTTTGTAAGGGATGACATGAGGGTCTGAGGACATTTCTATCAGAAAATAGAGAGTTGTCCTTGCTCACCAGATTCTTAGCCTCAGCAAATGTTCTCTTCTTCCTGTGTGAGCTTCAAAGAGCTGTTCCTCATCCCGCACCCCCAAAGGAGACAAGATACCCATGTGTGCCCCCATATTCAAGAAGGACCACTTGTTACTTGAGTGCAGGATCAGAACCTGGTCCCCGGCAGCTCTAACAAGCCAGGCTTGGCCATCTGTCCTCAACAGGACAATTAAAGAGACGGTCACAGTGAAAAGCAGAGGAAAAAGGCTTACTCAGCATGGCATACTGGGAAAAGGAACAAGGAGGTTCAGTGACAACAACTCCCTAGTTGGGGCTTTGACAGGTCCTGACATGAGGTTTAGGCTTAAATAGAAGACAAGACATGTGCAGAGCTGAGCAGTCCCAGGTCTGGTGTGGCCCCGCCCCCAGTGAGCCATCACTGTCTCTGTCCAGTCTCTCCTGCAGGTTGATCTGAGGAGTTCTCAGGACTGTGGGAACTCGCTTTCTGGGGGACCAGTTCTTCCTCTGGCTGTCTCCAGACTTCAGCCTTTTCTTCTCCCAGCATGAGACTCCCTGGGTGACCCCAGTTCCCTGGAGTCCATTGCTTCAGTAGTCTGAGGGGCAAGGAGTGCAGCAGAGGCATCCTCAGAGCATCATTCCTGTCAGGGAAGTTCCATGCTGACCTCCTTTGTCTCCTCCCAGCCCCCAGGACCACCTCTTCAAGACTCACCACAGGAACTTCTGAAGGCAAGATGAGCAGAAATAATCAGACCCTGAATCTGGGAACCAGAGTTGGGTTGGCAGTGGCTGCTGCTGTACTCCTGGCTGGGGTTTTGGGGTTGACAGTGTTCCTCAGGTGGAGGAGAAGGAAAGGTAAGTGGTCCAAGACTGCACCCCATCACACTTCCTGAGTGTTTACACAGAACAGTCCACACCAGAGTCCTGGAAGGGGATTGACGACAGCGCAGTTGTGAATCCTCAGGGGATGGCTGAGTCAGGAAAGTGCTGCCATGCAAGCTGGAGGTTCCATGACCACACTCCATGTGATCCCAGTGCTGAGGAGGTGGAGACAGGATGATCCCTGAGGGTGGATGGCTGCTATACTGGCCTAACTGGTGAGACTAGTGTCCCAGGGAGAGACCTTGTCTTTAACAAGAACCAAGGTGGTCAGATTTAGAGGAGCAATAGCGAAGGGTGGATTCTTGCCTCCCCAGGGCAGATCCCTGAGGCCTCCTCCTGAGTCCCCAGTCAGGCTCTGGGCTTGAGCTTAGAGTACCTGGGGTCTGTTTGCTGCTGTGGTTTGTTTGGTGACTGCAGCCCTGCACTGCTAACCTCACTGGGATTCTACCTGAAGCCGCTTCCTCAAGTGAGGTTCTGCAGGGCTAAGTCTGTGAACGCACAGTCCAGTCATGGCTCAGTTCATCTCTGTTGACTTAGACACAGGTCATCAGTCCTCCCCTGTGGTTACAGAGGAGAAAGGGGCTGCCCAGGAGAAAGCTGGGGGAAAGGGAAAGCACCAGGGACCGGAGGTCGCCTCAGCAAAGGTGTATTGCTCCACTTCCCAAAGTCTGGCTTGAAACTGGAGGATCACATGTGGATGAACATCTGGTTTCTCCAGTAACTGCAAGGTGATGGGGAGCCATCCAAGGGCTGAGTGTTCATTTCTGAAAGAGCTGTGGTGTTGACAGACAGGTCAGAGGAGAGACAGGTGGTTAGAGGAACTCAGAAGAAGAAAAAAACATAGGATGTCAAAGAATAAATAGTGACAGCCAGAGGCAGTGAGATGACTCCGGAGGTCAGGGCACTGGAAATGCTCAGAGCACACATGCCGAAGGAAAGAGCTGAGTCCTGGACATTGTCCTCTAACACACGCATGCCATAGCATGTGCAACACACACACGGTAAGTAAATAAATATACTACGATTAAAAAATGAAAACACTGACAGCCACCGGTGATTCACACCTCAGTCAGTGCACCTGGGAGGTGGAGGCAGGAGGATCTTGAGTTCAAGGCTAGCCTGGACTATATGAGAATTTATCTCATTCCCCTCTCTTCAATACATTAGCCAGGAAAGAGCCAGGAGTCGTGTAGAGGACACTCTCTGTGCTTCCAGGAAAGGGAAACCATCTCAGGAACTCTTGAGCAGTGTGGTGCATGTGGAGGAGGCAGGAGATGACCAGAGGGAACCTGGTAAATCAGGTTCCCAAGCTCTGATACCAGAGGACAAATGAAGTGGCCACCACAGCGCCCTGCTATGGTGACATCAGTGTGTGTGAAGGTCTTCAAGAGGGTCACTGAGACAGATTACCGGGGAGGAAGGAGTTTGATAAGAGTTACCAATGCCATGGACAGACAGAATGGTAAATAGCAGCATGACAGGGCACGCTAAGGAGATTTCAGGCTCCACGCACATGGCAGAGATTCCAAAGAGGGAAGGGGGATTCTTTTTATATCCTTCTGAAGAGGATAGGGGTGGTTTCACTGCACAAGCTGAACCAGGGAGGAGGCAGGAAAGGGAACAGGATGTGTGGTCACTAATACCGTCATTGACTAAAATCACTGTCCAGGTGAGAAACCCTGCACCTGGTTGGAAGCAGGACAGCTGGAGAGAAAAGTGTCTGGACAGCAGTGTCTCTGTGAGAGGTGAAGGGCGGTGCTGTGGCCTGAGCAGCAGCTGGATTCTGACATCACAGTCTTAGGGTGCAGAGGACAGACTGGAGGGGACCAGGCTGTGTCACTTTGCCACATTGGAGCTGCACATGGGGATGAATGGCCAGAACCAGGAAAATGTCGAAGCCAAAGCTTTCAGACTTTGTGATTATCCTGGTGTGGTAGTGCATGTGTGTAACTCCAGTGTGTGGAAGGGGCAGGCAGGAGGATCAGTAGTTCAAAGTCATCCTTGGGTGTGGAAGATCTCAAACAAACACTCAGTGATTAGATGGATGACACGGGGACCAGGGAACAGGAACAAGTCTAAGTGTGTTGAAGAATACTTTGATGAAACCAACAAGCCCATTTAGGGGCTGAATAAGGAAGTCTGTTCAAATTGTGTAATGGTGGGTATTTTCCACTGCAATGATAAAGCATCGTGATCAAAAGTAACTTGAGGAAGGAAGAATTGGATTTGGCTTGTGATCCAGAAGGAAGGTTAATAGTGGAGGGGCAGCTGAAGCAGGACACTGAGAAGTCACATCTGCAACACATGCAGAAAACCAGGGAGAAAGCTGGAAGTGAGGTGGGGCATTATGTTCTCAAAACGCACCCCACGTGACACACACCTCTTCTAGAAGGCTGCACCTCCTAAATAGTCCATAACCTCCACAATATGACCAAGGGTTCAAATAGGTGAGCCTGTGGTGAAGATTTTTCACTCAAACCTGCACAGGGGTGGGCTGACCAGCTGATTTGGTTTACAGTTGAAGTGCCTGTGTGGATCTGACAGAGCTGTCCAAAAAACAAAGAACAACCAAGGAAAGTGTACTTATAAGTCAGAAGAGAAAACACAGAGAGATGGGTCAGGAGTTCAGAACACTGGTTGCTCTGGCAGAGAACCTGAGTTCTGCTCTAGCACCCACATCAGGCAGTTTACAACCGCCTGTAACTCTGGCTCCAGGCCTGTCTGAAGCCCTCTCCTGAATCCCACAGGCATCTGGTCTCTTGTGCACATAAATTTAAAATTCTAAAAACAAAACAATACAAAAAACTTTAAAAGCTATAGTAGCTAAATAAATAAATGAATAATAGACTTTCTAAAGAAATACAGTAGCCCTCAGAGAGTCGAAGGTGTCAGTGTAGAAGCCTGGGAGCCACATGGTGGAGGAAATCGACTCCTGCAAGTTGCCCTCTGACCTCCATACAAACTGCGGCACCCCCTACCACATAATAAATAAGTGGCAAAAAAACTGTGCTCATTAAAACAGCATAGTATGGACCAAGACAAATAGACCAGCAGAGTGAAATATAACCCAGAAAGAGACGGTCTCCAAAGTCACAAAAAGGAAGGCTGGTGAAGGCAGAGCAGATAAGGCAGGTGTGGA
>NC_051082.1:29331884-29403922 GCF_004664715.2 Peromyscus leucopus
GGGACAGACCCTGTCTCAAAAGATAAAGTGGAGGGGCTGGAGAGATGGTTGATCTGGCAAAGTGCCCACTTCACAAACACAAAGACCCAGATTTAGATCCCCCAGGACCCATGTGAAAAAAGCTGGACACGATGTGCCTGGAGAGTGGGGATGGAGAGAGGAGGATCCCTGAAGCTCATTGTCTGGGCAGCCTGGCCCAACTGATGCACTTAAGGTTAGTGAGAGACCCCGTCTGAGGGGAGTCACCACATAGACTCTGGCCTCCATACACAAGTACAAGTGCACACACACACACACACACACACACACACACACACACACACAGGAACACAAAACAGAATGGAGAGTAACTGAGAGACACACAATTGATCTCTGGCTTCTACACACATGGACACATGTGGATGTGCACCTGCACATGCACACACACAGGAACAGTAACAACACACACAGAACTGGGCATGGTGGTGCATGCTTGTAATCTCAGTGCTCAGGAGGTGGAGACAGGAGACTCCTGATGTTCACTGGCCAACCAACCTGGTCCAACTAGTGAGTTCCAGACCATTAGGAGACCCTGTCTGAACCAAACCTAAGAACAACAACAAAAAATAACCCCAAAACCCAAGGTGAAATGAATCTTGAGTAAGGCCAGGCCATGAAGACTGACAACCTGAGTTTCATCCCCAGGATCCAAGGTGGAAGGAAAGAGAAAGCTCTCAGAAGTTGTCCTGTGATCGCCACATGTGGGCCATGTCAAGTCATATCCACACACATGCACACAAACAAATAAAATGTAAAAATTAATAATTTAAAAGAGTGGATGGCACCTGAGAAACACACACACACACACACACACACACACACACACACACACACACACACACACACGAGACTGGTTCCCTCTGAATGGACTCAGCCATCCTCAGTGACTCAAGATGACATCATGGTGTTTCACCCTCAGAAGAGACCTTTCCTGGAAGGGAAATGAAAAGCCATTGGGAAAGTGCCCAGGCCGAGGTCTCTTAGCACTTAGGGAATCATTCTAGGAAATCAGCTTGCCCTGGGCAAGAACAGAGACTAGAAATGGGAAGAACCAAGTCTATCCTCTCTCACTACCTGGAAAACTAGAAGACAAGAAAGTTTCAGATCTCCTGGTAGGTGCTCAGGCTGGGTTTGAGTAAAAAAGGACCTGAGATGGGACTGGAGGAAGGGCATCTGGCCAAAGAAGCCCCAGGGAGAGGAGAGATGGAGGAAGCTGGGATGCAGTGTTGCTGTGGATGGTTGAATTATCTGCACAAGGCTGCGGGTTCCATCCCAGCACCTCATAAACTGGGTGTGGTAAGATGCCTGTCCTTCCAACAGGTGGGAGGTGGAGGCAAAAGATCAGAAGTTCAAGGTCATCCTTGGCTACAGAGTGAGTTCGAGTCCAGCCTGGGCAAAATGTGACTTTTTGTCAGAAAAAAGGGGTTGGAGAAGGAAGGTTCAGAGCAGGCCATGTACAGTAGGAAAGGAAGAGGCAGGAGAGAAGGGTGGAGAGGTTGGGAGGTGGAGAGAAAAGGGCAAGAGATGTGGAAGATCTGGAACAAAGGATTCTGGGGCAGCGGGGCTCACTGACCATAGAGAAAGACAGAGAGAAGAAAGGGAAGGATGGGAGAGCTGTTGAATCCAGACGGATGTTCAAAGCTGAGAGGAAACAGAGACAGAGAGGGCAAACCAGGAAATGGAAGGAGAGAGGGAGGAAGAATGAGGTCTAAAGTGGGTGTTGTTCTGGGAAGGAGACTCCTGAGACCCTGCACTCCTTGTCACTGTGAATCTGGTGCCTGAGGAACCTGAGGTCATAGAAGACTAGGAGGGAGGAGACAGGATGAGTCAGTGGTTAGGGAGATGTGATGGGTCCTGTGTGTGGTTCTCCTTTTTTTAATGTTATTTGAAGGGGCTGGAGAGATGGCTCAGTGGTTAAGAGCACTGGCTGCTCTTGCAGAGGACCCGGATGGCGCTCACCTGGCTGGGGTTTCGGCTTTGGTCCTCTGTCCTGTGAGGAAGAAACAGTGTCAGTGTGACATCAGTGCTGACCCTCCACCATCCCTCTCAGCTGTCCTCTGTGTGCAGACCACCTTCAGAGGACAGGGGAGCAGAGAACCTGCCCCAGGCAGTCAGAGAGGAGCCTGAGCTCCCTCTGCTGGGCTGTGTCCTACACAGCAACCTCCCCAGATCTCTGCTAAGTCCATGTCCACCCCTGTGTCCTCTGCTTCCTTCACCAACCTTGAGTTCCCCTCACTTCATACCTGCCTCATCTACTCTGCCTTCACCAGCCTTCCTTTTTGTGCCTTTAGAGACCGTCTCTTTCTGGATTATTTTTCACTCTACTGATCTATTTTTCCTGGTGCATACTATTCTCTTTTTAATTACTGTAGCTTTTAAACTGTCACTTATTTACTGTATGGTTGGGGGTGTGCCACAGTTTGTATGGAGGTAGAGGGTAACTTGTAGGAGTCTGTTCCTTCCATCATATGGCCTCCAGGCTTTGACACTGACTCCTTTTACCCTCTGAGGGCAACTGTAGATTTTTAAAGAAAAAAATCTATTATTTATTTAGCTATTGTAGCTTTAATTTTTTTTGTTGCTGTTGTTTTGTTTTAAGAATTTTAAAATTATAGGCACCTCTTTTGGGTCACAAGAGACCAGATGCCTGTGGGATTCAGGAGAGGGCTTCTGATCGATATGCCTGGAGCCAGAGGTACAGGCGGTTGTAAACTGCCTGATGTGGGTGCTGGAGCAGAACTCAGGTTCTCTGCCAGAGCAGCCAGTGCTCTTAACTGCGGAGCCATCCCTCCAGCCTCCTGTTGTAACTTTGATAAACTCTGGGATCAGACAGCGGGAGTGCTCCATTATTGGCCATTTTTGTTGTTATTTTATTTCTTTTTGTTTTTGAGAATGTACGTGAATTTGAGAAGATGAATTAATTTTTCAAAACTCCCATTGTAGTTTGGATAAGAATTATATTGAATTTACTGATTATTTTTGTAGTACAGACATCTTTTTAAAAAAATCCTTAATTCATTTTTATTGTATGACTATTTGTGTGCTGGTATTTCTGTTTGCCACACATGTGTCTGGTCCCTGTGGCAGTCAGAAGAGGGCATCAGATCCCCTGGAACAGCAGTTACAGGTTATTGTGAGCCATTGTCTGGGTGCTGGAATCAAACCCTGGTCCTCTGCAAGAGCAGCCAGTGCTCTTAACAAATGATCCGTCTCTCCAGCCTCCTAATACAGACATCTGAACTAATTTTTCCATTTTAAGAATGAGATGATTCCTACTCACCCGCTTCCTCTTTCTTTCAACAATGTCAGCCACTGTGTTTTGGAGAACAAGTCATTTGGTGCCTTAGTTTAGGCTTTTTCCCTTTTTTTTTTTTTTTTTTTTTTTTTTGGCGTGTCCTGGAGCTTGCTCTGTGGTCCAGGCTGGCCTCCAACTCACAGAGATCCGCCTGGCTCTGCCTCCTGTGTGCCTGGATTAAAGGCGTGCGCTACTGCCACCTGGCCTTCCCTAAGTGTTTTTAGATTATAATTTTAGTTTTAGAGATTTATTTTCATTTGTGTGTGTATATGTGTGTGCATGATTGTGTATGCCATCCTGTTCCCATGTCCAAGGAGGCAGAAGAGAGCCCTGGGTGCCTGAAGCTAGACTTACAGGAGGTTGTGAGCTGCTCCCTATGGGTGCTGGGAACTGAACTGGGGTCCTCTGCCAGGGCAGCCAGTGCTCTTAACTCCTGAACCTTCTCTCTATGTTTTCTTTTTGACTTATATATACACTTTGTTTGTTTGTTTGTTTTCAGCTCTGTGAGATCTATACAGGCACGTCAAATAGATCCCCAACTCAGCTGGTTAGCCCACTCCTAACTAACCCAAACAATTGAATTGTTTTCATTTTTTAATTGTTTGGGTTATTTTACGATTAGATTTGAATGAAAAATATTAGTAACAGGCTCATCTATTTGAAATCTCTGTTGTATTTGGGAGGTTATGGACCATTTAGGAGGTGCAGCCTTCTGGAAGAGGCGTGTGTCACTGGAGGTGCATTTTGAGAATGTATTGCCCCCACATAACTTCCAGCTTTCTCCCTGGTTTTCTGCGTGTGTTGAAGATGTGACTTCTCAGTGTCCTGCTTCAGCTGCCCCTCCACTATTAACCTTTCTTCTGGACCACAAGCCAAATCCAATTCTTCCTTCTACAAGTTACTTTTGATCTCGATGCTTTATCACCACAGTGGAAAAGTAACCGCCATTACACACTCTCAAACAGACTTCCTCTTTCTGTCCCTATATGGCTTGGTTGTTTCACCAGAGTGTTTCTCAACACACTTAGACTTGTTCCTGTTCCCTGGTCCCCGTGTCATCCATCTAATCACTGAGTGTTTGTTTGGGGTCTTCCACACCCAAGGATGACTTTGAACTACTGATCCTCCTGCCTGCCCCTTGCACACACTGGAGTTACAGACATGCACTACCACACCAGGCTAATCACAAAGTCTGAAAGCTTTTGCCTTGACATTTTTCCTGGTTCTGGCCATTCATCCCCATGTGCAGCTCCACTGTGGCAAAGTGACACAGCCTGGTCCCCTCCAGTCTGTGCTCTGCACCCTAAGACTGTGATGTCAGAATCCAGCTGCTGCTCAGGCCACAGCACCGCCCTTCACCTCTCACAGAGACACTGCTGTCCAGACACTGTTCTCTCCAGCTGACCTGCTCCATCCAGGTCCAGGGTTTCTCACCTGGACAGTGATTTTAGTCAATGACGGTATTAGTGACCACACATCCTGTTCCCTCTCCTGCCTCCTCCCAGGTTCAGCTTGTGCAGTGAAACCACCCATATCCCCAGAAGGACATAAAAAGAAAACCCTTCCCTCTTTGGAGTCCCTGCCATGTGGTGGAGCCTGAAATCTCCTTAGAGTGACCCTGCCATGTTGGTATCTACATTCCTGTCTGTCCATAGCATCGATAACCTTCAGTAAACTCCTTCCTCCCTGGTAATCTGTCTCAGAGACCCTCTTGAATCCCCATCTGAGATTTTCACACACACTGATGTCACCATAGCAGGGCGCTGTGGAGGCCACTGCATTTTTCCTCTGGTATCAGAGACTTGGGGACCTGATTTACCAGGTTCCCTCTGGTCATTTCCTGCCTCCCCCACCAGCACCACACTGCTCAAGAGTTCCTGAAATGGTTTCCCTTTCCTAGAAGGCCAAAGAGTGTCCTCTACATGACTCCCAGCCCTTTTCTGGCTATTTCGTGGAAGGAGGAGGGTTGAGATAAATTCTCATATAATCCAGGCTAGTCTTGAACTCAAGATCCTCCTGCCTCCACCTCCCAGGTGCACTTACTGAGGTGTGGATCACCACTGGCTGTCAGTGTTTTCATTTTTTAATTGTATTAGATGTTTTTATGCACCATGTGTGTGAGTGTGCACACACCATGGTGTGGGTGTGTTAAAGGACAACATCCAGGACTCAAGCTCTTTCCTGACTCAGCCATGCCCTGACCCTCGCATCTGGGCTGTCGTCAATCCCCTTCAAGGACTCTGGTGTGGACTGTTCTTAGAAACACTCAGGAAGTGTGTTGGGTGTGCAGTCTTGGACCACTTACCTTTCCTTCTCCTCCACCTGAGGAACACTGTCAACCCCAAAACCCCAGCCAGGAGTACAGCAGCAGCCACTGCCAACCCAACTCTGGTTCCCAGACCCAGGGTCTGATTCTTCCCGCTCTTCTTCCCTTCTGTGGCTGTGAGTGCAGTTCTGGTGAGTGCAGAAGTTGCAGAGGTGGGGCTTGGAGAGGTGGTCCTGGGGGCTGGGAGGAGACAAAGGAAGTCAGCATTGAACGTGATTGGGAAGTGTAAGCCAAATAAACCTTTTCCTCCCTAAGTTCTTTGGTCATGGAGTTTTTCACAGCAATAGAAACTCGAAGTAGGACAACTGCTGCCTCTGAATCCCAAGTCATGGGCTCTGTTCTAGTTTCAAGATCTCACTTGAATCCCCATAGGGACCCTGCTGTGGGATGATTTCTGTCCTGGATGCTGCAATCAGTCTCCTACAGTGCCAACTCCATTCCCCCAATAGCAGTGACTGTACCCTGCAGCCATGATGCATCACAGGGGTCGGGCACTTCTGTGGAGGAGCAGCGTGGGCGTTGGTGTAAGTGGAAGTTTCTGTCCCTTCAGCATCTCCCAAATACCTGGCAGCTGCTTCCCAAATTACCACCCAGAGACTTAAATAATTAATAATTATATTATATTATATATATTAATTATATATAAATGCTCTGCTGGTAGCTCTGGCTTATTACTAACTGGCTCTTACACTTAAATTAACCCATAATTCTTATCTATGTTTAACTTGGTACCTTTTCTCAGTAGGGCAGTCTCATCTTGTGTCCTCTGCATCTGCCTGAGGACTCCTGACTCAACCCTTCCTCTTCCCAGCATCCCCAGGGTCCTGTGTGTGTTGCCATGCACTTGTAATCCCAGTACTTCAAGGGAAAATAGGCAGATCCCTGTGGCTCACTGACAGCTGTCCTAGCCCACTTTGTGAACTTACACTTACACTTCCCAATCACGTTCAGCCCAGAGAAAGACCCATCAAAGGAAACATAGGAAGAGAGGGAGAGAGAGTGAGAAATCTATCACTAGAGATCTTTTTGCTTAGACATGAAAGAGAAAACATGCAAAGGAGAGTACTATTGAATTGGCTGCAAAAATGAAATTATGGAAAGAGAATTAATTAAGCTCAGTGGTGGAGTGCTTGTCTAGGGTGCATGAGGCCCTGAGTCCATCTCAAGCAGTGGACACAGGAGTGGTGAAACGCCATTTTTGTGCCAGCTCTTGGGAAGAGTTCAAGGTCATCTTAGGTTATATAGCAATTTGAGACTAACATGGACACATGAGACTTTGTCTTAAAGAAATGGAAAAAAAAGGAAGATGTCTTTTTATCATTAATTTTAATATTTTAAAAACAATGGGCAGGAATATTCAGTTAATGAATTAATTTTTAAAATGCTGATGAAAAAATTCTGATGGAAGAACTCATAGTGGAGGTGAGGTGTAAGTCAATGCACGTGGCCCTGGGGACAAGAAAAAAAAAACATGGTGTGTCTGCCTGAAGCAGAGAAAGGCATGGCTGCCTTAAATTGATTGTTCTACAAGCACCTAATAGATTATTGCCAAGGCTGAAGACATTAGGAAAGAAAGAAAAGGGAGGAGGCTGGAAGAACAGGAACCATTTAGGGAAACGTGTAGGAGACACAGGAAACGCAGATGTAAGGTGCCTGTCAGCTCTGGCTGTGGAGTTTATCCTGAACCAGCACAGGGTTAAGATGAGGACTGGTTTGCCAAGGGGAGGCAGGTGGGTCTAACCTGGAAGGGACAAACCCACTTATCACTGGCACTGCTGAGAATTGGCAATGTAATTAATTATGATTATTGTTTGACTATTAATTTTATAATTTATTTTCTAAAAATGTTTTTTAATTAAATTTTTGCACACACACACAATGGTGCAGGAATGTGTGTGTGCATTTGTGTGTCTGTGTGTGTGCATTTGTGTGTCTATGTGTGTGTGTGTGTGTGTGTCAGAGGTTAACCTTGGGCATTCCTTCCTCAGATGTCATTCACCTTATTTGTAAGACAGACCACGTGAGCACCTGTAACCACAACACCGTGGAGATGGAGACAAGAGGATCAATGGGGCTTCACAGCCCATCAGCCTGGCCCCAAACAGTGAGCTCCAGGTTCAGTGAGAGACCCTGCCTCAAGGGAATAAAGTGGGTCTTATTAGAGGAGGACCCCTAATGTCCATCTATCTCTGGCCTTCCCACAAACAGAAATGAAATACATGTCCTCCCCAGGTGAACCCACACAAACACACATGCACACACATCCATGCTTACACAATATATACACACTCCACATAATCAAGACAGAAGAGAGGCAAACAATAGTGTGAACTCCACAGAGGTCATGTGTCTACTGGTTGACAGCTGTTTGGAGGTAAAGAGTCCCTTTCGGGGCCTGGTCCTCATGAGCATGACCTTGGGCAGGGGTTGTATTCTGATGGTCTCCCTGTCTCTCTCCTTATAATGACCACGAGAGTGCCCAGCAGTGGTGACAGGTGGCTGGGGTAATGTCCACACAGAGACTAGGCTGGGCCTGTGTGCACTCTGTGTGGAAGCTGCAGTTACAGCTGCCATGGAGGAGGAGAAGTGACCAGAGAACCTGATCATGGTGAGAACATGAGGGTCTGTGTGGGAAGATGGGGGATGGGGAGGAAGGAGGGGAAGAGGGAAATGAGAAAAGGGAAAAAAGAAACTGGGGCAGGGAGAGGTGAGAGAGACTGGTGAAGTGGGGGGACCCAGAGGAGGAGGGGTACACGGGACCAGAAGGCACCTACTGTGGAAGGCACGAGATATGGTGTAAAGTCTAGATCTAACGGAGACCCTGACACAGGACCAGGTGAAGGCTGCTCCGTCCTGGAGAGGCCAGATCCACGTGGATTTGTGTCAACGAGGGTGGGGTGGGCAGGGCGGTAGTCAGTTTGGAGAAAGGAGCAGGAGACTGGGCCATCTGGGAAGAGCTGAGGCGGGGGGGGGGGGGGGGGGGTGGGGGGATGGGGTGGAAGTGAGGTGGTGGATCTGAGGGCAATGAGGGGCAGTGGAGAAGAGGAATAAAGTTGACAGAGCTCTGGGGAGGGGACAGAACACATGAGAGGAATCTGTGGGAAGGAACAGAATTGTAGGATTCCTACTTATGGTACAAGGAAGCCATGGCCACCAGGGCCTGATGTGGGATGTGCTCACCAGGAGTGATGGTGAGTTGGGTCCCAGGAATTGACTGAAACTCCTTCATGCCTTCTGTTGTGTTCAGAGAACTCGGCAGAAGTACACTGTCTGGTCCTTCTCCTTCAAGTTCAGGATTCTGAGGACTCCAGATGTCTGAGGCTGTGTCCACTTCAGGATGAGCCGGTTCCTGAAATGCTCATGTATGAAAAGTGGGGTGGAGTTGTAGATAAATTTCCCATGGAAGTGCTTCCATCTCCAGAGAATCCTCATCTGTGGATCCTCTGCCAACTCCCAGGGGAAGTAGAAGGAGAAGGGGATATCGATGGAGCCGTCCTGGATACCAGAGAGGCGTGCTGTTTGGTTGACCCCATAAGGTATTTCTGTGTTGGATCCTGCTGTGTCACCTGGGAAGATGGGGAGAACCTGATGTCTCTCAAGGGATGGAAGGGACAACCCAGAGGTTACTGAGCCATCATCCATAGGACAGTCCTGCCCTGTGTTCCACTGTCCCATACAGGACAGGACAGACAAGGACGTGTTGGACTGGACCCACTCTGAGGATGAGCTCTCTCTTGGGACACAGAGCACTGGCTGGGTCCTCTAGCAGACCCCTGTCCACATGACAGCCTGCTCTTCCCAGCCCCACTGGCCCCTCCTGTGGTTAGGGCAGAGTCCCTGCTAACAAGGTCCCCACCACTCACCAGCTTGCAGACATGCAGCTGACATCAGCAGAAGCAGGATCCAAGCCATGGCCTGATTCCCTCCAGGAAGTGAGACCAGCAGAGCCATCAGGCAGGAGAGGAGTCCTGTGCAGGGACCCTGGGGTGCTCAGGAGTCAAGAAGAATCAGGGTAAAGGGGCACACAACCCCAGGGCCTTCTCATGTGAAGGACAGAGTGGGGCAGGACCTCCCCATCTCCACCTCCTTGTGACCAGCAACTTCCTTCATGATTCTGGCTTCTTCTTTCCCATACTGCAGAAGATCCGCCCTGTGGTCACTGACAGGATGGCCGTGCCCTTGAGCCCAGCCCACTTTTGACAGGAAGATATGGAATTGACGTCACCATGCCGGGCTGTCCATTATTCTACCTTAACCTCCTGTCTTATTCAGTCTCGTCCATTTCCCATGTGGCCTGTAATTACTGTTTCCTCACATCCAGATTTCCTTCACTCCTATTTTTCCCCTCTACAATCTGTTTTTCATTATGTCTCCCATCATGTTGTCTGTCTGTCTGTCTGATTCTCTAATAACCTCAGGCACAGAAGTGGTCAGTTTCTGCTCACTTCAGACACAGCGAGGATGGAGGTGATGAGGAAACACATTCAGTCCCCAGCCCTAGCTCGGTGTCCCCACCACCATCTGCTCTTTGTCCTCTTCTTGTCCTTCAGGGACTCTGCACAGCACCCAGCAGAACCAAGGCCCAGTGGACACTCTTGCCCTGGCCTGCTCACTGCTGCCGAGTCTGTAACTGCCCTGGGCTTCCTGGGTGATCGTCTCCCTCCCCTAGACAGTGATCCAAAGCTGCTCCAGTTTCTGAAGGAGACTTTCTACATCCCACCAACCTTCACACACCTAAGAAGAGGATGCCAAGGATCAGAGAAGCCCTGGCACATGTCACATGACTGTCACATGGCAGGCTGACTGGACTTTAGTTCCATCAAGTACTTGTAGTCCTCCTCTCCACACAGACTTCAGCCTGCCTGCTGCGTGCAGCCTCTGAGCTTTCCTCAAAGGCCACGGATCTGCTGCTGGGTTCCCAGGAGACTGTTCCCACAAAGCACTTGAGTGACTCCTTCTAGCTGTGGCTGTTCCAGAACCTTCTTTGGATGAAGTGGGCAAAGAAGACTCAGAGCAGCAATGTGTCACTCATGACATATCCTCTGAGATGACTCTGAGAGTGGACACAGCTGACCTGTGACTGGGGTGGAGGCGTGAGTGTGGGTGCAGTGGTTCTGGTGGCTACATGGATGATTCTGCAGGAGGTTCACCCCACCCTTCCCCATGGCATGGTTCCATCATGTCCCTGAAGGGAAGAAAGTCAAGTTTGTACCAGAGGAAGAGGCATCATTCTCCCTGAGTGACATGTGCAGAGCCGACTTCCCATTTCCTTAGATTCCTGCATTGATTGCCTTCTCCATGCTTCCCTGCAGGTGGCTGTGCAGCCGCCTCTGTCACATCTGCTGTCTCTGCCTTCCTCACAGTCCTCATAGTCCCCATGGCCCTCTGATTCCTTGACCTGAGCCAGGCTCAAACTCTCATGGCCTCACTCACAAGTTACCTGGTCAGAAAATTCTATATTCACTGTACTTCTGCACACTCCAATCACAGAATCTTAAAGGTGAGTTGGTCCTGGATGTACTGTCAGTCAGGACACGGGACAAGGCTATTCTACTTGTCTAAAAGGGCATCTCATGTTTAGGGGGTGTCTCATGTATCCCAAGCTGGGTTTGAACTTGTTATGTACCCAAGGATGACCTCGAACTCATACAGATCCCCCTCTCTGACCTCAGAAGTGCTGGGGTGACAGGCGTGTGACATCATGCTCCTTGTCTCCTGCTGGTGATAGAACCTAGGTTTCTGTGCATGTCCTAAGTAAGTAAGTAAGTAAGTAAGCACTCCACCAGATGAAACTTGTCTTTAGCCTCCTTGAAATTCAGAGAGGGGCCCCTCCTGGTCACGAGTACTCACCTCCAGGTTTTATCTGGTCCTGCCCTACTGTCTGGGATCTGTCAGTAAAGGTTCACTGATTTCTAAGTCACCAAGGAAGGGCAAATCCTGATGAAGCTGCCATATGTCAGCCTCTGGTCCCCAGCATTTTAACACATTAGGGTCTGGTGGGTTCTTCAGGATCCCAGCTGTCCCTTGTACTCAGCCTCACTGCTGCCACCTGCTGGCCCCTCAATCCCAAGACATGCACTCTGTGGGACTTTCAATGACTGGTCTTAGTTGAATCCCCATAGGGACCCTGCTGTGGGATGATTTCTGTCCAGGATGCTGAAATCAGTCTCCTGCAATGCCAACCATGTTTTCCATAATAGCAGTGACTGGGCCCTGCAGCCATGATGCTTTCATAGGAGAAGGGTACTTTCTGTGGAAGAGCAGCCTGGAGCTTTAGTGTGTGTGCACACATGCATGTGACCATTGGGAGTGTCAGCCTGCAGTATGTGGCTGCTGCTCAGGCTGTAGCACATGCATGCCTGGTCCCTATAGAATAAATAGGTAAATATAATGGAAAAAATTAAACCCAAAGTGGGCATGGTGTTGCATGCCTAGCATTTGGGAGGCAAAGGCAGAGGTGAGTGAGCATCGGTTAGCTTGAATGTAGACTGGTCTATAATATTGAGTTCCAGGCCAGTCATGGGTATAGAGTGAGATTTTATCCCCCGCCCAAACAAGCAAACAAACAAACAAAAACAAGGACCAACTAACCAAACAAATAGCCCTAGGTGCATGGTGTCCTGAGTAGGAGTAATGCCCAAGGTTGTCCTCTGGCCTCCACATACATGAACACACACTTACTTGCATGCACAGGCACCTGCATACACACACACACACACACACACACACACACACACACACACACACAGTCATGCAAGGCACGTTTCACAGCTGATCTGCCACCAGTCCTCATCCTGAGTAAACATGCTCTCCCCAGGCATGGCTATGTGACTCTTCAGATCCAGTTCATGATAGTGTCCCCAGCATCCAGACTCTGACATTATACCCAATAGCATCAACACTCTCTATTTCTCTCTGAAATATCCAATTCCAGAAACTCCCCTCAAATTACCTCACAGTGCAGTTCCTGTGGGTCCTGACCCTACAGATATCACCATTGATGAAAACTGTCCATCTGTCCACTCATCCTGCCATACCACCTACCCTCTCACTCATGATTTGTTTACCCCAGTGACAACATACAGACCCAGAGTAACCTGCCCAGACTGGGTCCTGGGGAGAGTGGAGGAGATGCTAGAGAGGGTGGAAGGATGGCGGCTGGTGGTGTAGACAGGACACTCAGGCTGCACCTGAGACTTTACATTAGCACAGTTGCCCCGCCCCCATCTGACCTCTTTTTTCTCCCCAGGATGACATCCTCATCTTCATCTCCTCATGTGCTGCCAACCTCAGCATGAGCACCTCCCTGCACCCCTGCCAGGGGAGCCCCAAGAAGAGACTCTGTACTGTGTCCTAAAAGCCCAGTGAGTGGGGCTGGGTGAACAGCTCAGTCTCCTGCTCCACTGGATGAAGTCTCCCAGCTTCTGCAGATAGCCAAGGCCAGACACAGAAACTCACAGGTCACTGAGCCTGAGGTCACAGAAATGGAGAAACTCCCAATTTCCCTTCAGCATTTTATATATATTATTTAAAAGAAAATATTGTCACAGAATTTGTTTAAGTGAATCTAAAGAGAAAACTGGTGACATCTTCAAGTTCTCTGTCTCCAACCAACGTGAGCTAATGGATGACCAGCCTCCATGACCTCTCTCCCTTTGGAGTTTTAGTGAAATTTGCTGTTTGTCCAGTTTTGAGACAGGTTCTCATGTAGCTCAGGCTGACCTCAAGCTCAGTAGGTACTAATGACAGCCTCCAATTCATGGTCTTGCTATCTCTACTGTCATTCATTGGATTACAGGCATAGGCCACCTTGCCTGGCTTCCTCTAGTACTTCTTTTAACTAAATGGCTCTGGCCAGGGAACACAAATAACAAACACTGGTAGCCATGCTAGAAGCCATGTCTGCTCCCCATTCCAACAGTAATGTTCCTTCACCCTGAGGCCATTTGACCTAAATGTTGTTGAGAATGTTGGTGCTGTGAAGTCTTTGCTATTTCTCCCTTTGGAACAATGGAAATTGACATGGAGAGTCACATGACCACTGGAGTAACAGCTTTGAGGCTCCTTCCCTGTGCCCAGCTTCCTGGAGGGAGGAGATGATGAATGGACACTCCCATACATGACTGGCCCGACCTTCATCCTGGCAGCCAGCTTGTGTGAACAACCCAGGGGTGCTTAGAGGAGACACCACCCCAGCTGACAAGATCACTGTGACCATGGCTGCTGCTGAGTTCAGATGTCCTAGTCCTTTGTCCCTTGTCCATGTCCTTCTCCCTCTGCTTCCTTCCCCTGCCTTGAACCCATGTCACCTCCCTGCTTTCCCTGCTCTGCACTCACCATGCCTCCCTTTTGTCTCCCTTTGGCTCTCTAGCTCTCCCTGTGAGTGCAGGCTGCTGCCACCCTGCAGATTCAGCCTCAGGGTTCGAATCCCAGTCAGATTTCTGCTGCCTCTCAGGCTGCTGCTCTCCAGCTCTCAGATGCTCCTCTTACCTATGGAGGGCTGAACCCTTCGGAAAACCTGAGCACTTCTTATATGGGATTCATATACATGCAGGCAAAACAGCCGGCCACACAAAAAAGAATTATACCTTTTGTAAACAATGCCAGCAGCTTCTCAGTCTGTAGTGAGATTTCATGCTCTTTCCACACTGAATTTTATCTGGCTTATGCTTGTGTAGATCTTTTTTTTTTTTTTTTTGTTACATGATTTCTCTGTGTAGCTTTGTGCCTTTCCTGGATCCTGCTCTGTAGACCAGGCTGACCTTGAACTCACAGAGATCCACCTGGCTCTGCCTCCCGAGTGCTGGGATTAAAGGCGTGCGCCACCACCGCCCGGCTGCTTGTATATATCTTTTTGTTTGTTTGTTTGTTTGTTTTTGGTTTTTGGAGATAGGGTTTCTCTGTGTAGCATTGGCACCTATCCTGGAACTCACTCTGTAACCCAGGCTGGCCTTGAACTTACAGAGATCTGCTTGCCTCTCCCGAGTGCTGGGATTAAAGGCATGCGCCACCATGCTCAGCTTGTGTAGATCTTATACCTGCTGTCACAATCACTGTGAGTTCATTTTGTGTTCAGAAAATCCTGTTTCCACCACCTCTGGCTCTTATACAGTCTTTTGCCCTGACGCCCCTTTCTCAAAGAGGGGTGTGGTAAGTCCCGATGAGGACTGAGATGCCACAGTCTCTCATTCTCAAAATGTTGTTGGCCAGATGAGCGACTCTGCTGCAAGGAGAAGCAGCTCTGACAAGGTTGAGAGACGCACAGATCTGTGGGGACAGCAGTGAAGTTGTTAGAGTCACTTTAATTCTGTGTCCATTAAGTAGAGGATGGGAGTGGATTTTCCTTAGGGCCTAAGATTTGTCTGCACACAGGTTTTGAACCTTTTCACAATGCCAGGTCTGGGTTCCAGTCTTCTATAAGAGCAGCAAGCTGTCCCAACTGCTGATCCATTCTTCCAGGCTTTTGACATTTCAGATACAAATGTACTAGGTGTTAGTTATTTAGCTGCGTTGTGTTCTTACCCTGCAAGAAGTGTCACGAAACACGACAGAATCCGCTTATAAGAATTTATTAGAGATACAGGGATAGAGAGTGCAGGCCTGTGGGAGAGACACGTGCGTGGAGAAGAGGAAGAGAAGAGGGCCAGGAATATGGCGCTCCGCTTTAAAAACCGGCTGGGGGCGTGGCCAGGTCACGTCACTACTCCACGCATGTGCGTTGATCACATGGTCACGTTGCACGCTTACGTAGCCATGTAACGTCACGGATTCTGGTCACGCGAGATGCCTTGGCCGGAACTTGCTAGGCGGAGGTGTCCGGCCTGACTGGAATTGGCTAGGCGTAAGTGTCCGCCTGGTAAATGTGACCGTTGCGGGGGAGGCGTTTGTTTCACTGTATATGAAGAGAGATTTTTCTGGGATGGAGGTGAGATAAAAGGTTTTAGGTGAGACAGGTGGACCCAGTGAGGAAAGCCCTCGAGTTTAGCAGCTGTGGGGGTTACAAGAATTACCTTGAAGGGTCCCTGCCACTTTAGGGAAAGAGGTAAAGGGCGCTGGCCTGGAGGAAAGAGAAGAACCTGATCTCCAGTGTGTATTGGAGATGGGCAAGGATTGTCACACGGCTGAGGCAGTGAACAGTCCACATAGCTCCATAGAATAGACCTTAGGTGACATAAAAGAGGGGTTAACAGACTATCTGGAACAGCTGGAGGCTTGGAAAAGACCTGGTGTTAGAACTGGTCTGAGGAGATATTTAACTTTTCCTGTTGCATGGCCATTATATGACCTGAGACACTGATCCTCCTTTTGCTGTGAGAAGTCCACGCTCCCTCCAAATAGCAGCGTGGGACAGGAGGATATGAAAAGCATATTTGGAGTCTGTAGAGTTAGTGGCTAGGAGAAGAAGTAAGAGAGCTGCTGGCGTGTCTGGGAGGAGGCAAATGTGTGGGGCGAAAGAAATGGACGCCCCTACCTTAGCTAGGAGATCCCTCCCCATTAAAGGTACAGGGCAACTTAGCACCACTAAGAATGTATGTGTGAGAGGGATGCCTCTGAAAATACAATTAAATGGCGGTGTCTGCTGAGGTAGATAAGGCTGTCCCCTGTACCCGACAATAAAGGAGAGGTGGCATCCCAAGACTCCCAGGACTGAGTCAATGGCTCTGGTGTCCAGAAGGAAAGAAACGGATCGCTTCCCTGCTGCGTTCTGGGTTCCCTGTCATGTCTGTAGCCAAGCCTAGGTCTGTTGGAGGTCTTAGCTTGATGTACCCATGCATCTTGGTGCCTGGGGGCAGTCAGCTGACTCTGTCTTTCTAGGCAGCACTTTTAACAAGGCTGTTGATGGCCTAGCAGAGCATTCGGTAGCCCGTGGCCTTTTCCTCATTTAAAACAGGGACCCAACAGCTTTTAGAAGTCAGCGAGTGCCAGCACTTGGCAATTTTGTTTTCGGGCTTTTATCTCTTCCCTGGCACACCTTAAATGCCACAGGTGACTCTTTTGCCTGTGGGGTCAGGAGCCTCGCTCTCCAGATGCTTAAGTTTTAATCAGGTAGGTCTGGGGAACAAGAGACAGATTCGTCCTTATCCTGAATTATTTACTGGTTCTAGGGCAGCCTTACGGAGGCCTGTCAGGAGACAGGTAATAAACCTATCTCTGGCTAGACAGCCACTCTGGGTGTTGTAGTCCCAGTGTGGCTCCCGGTCAGGAACCGCTTCGGCTCCTGGGGGGTGTGAAAGGTTAGTTTGATGAATTTCGTCTGCGTGAATCCTAGCCTGCTTCCCATACCCGCCTGAGCTCCTCAGAAGGTCATGAAAGGTGAGACTATAAGATTGAGTTATATATTGAAACTGTTTAATGAAGGAAGCAGAATTAGACATATAAGAACCCAGCTTACTTTTTATCTGAGAGAGTGGATGGAACATGAATTTTAATTATTGGTTCCTTAGCAAGATCTAGAGTCAGAAATTCTGGAGTCAGAGAATCCTCTGGTTTACGTATAGCTAGGAGCATATGAGAAGGAGAGAAGGAAACGAGAAGAGACAGTTTAGCGTTGAGAGAGAAGAAAGCAACTCTTTCCATTTGCCTGAACGCCGACAGTGATTGGATAGCTCCCGTGAAATATCGGGATCCAAGGAGCCGCTTAGTGGCCCTTTGTAATTTTTTTTTAAAGCATACTTTGGCCATCTCCTTTTTTTTTTTTTTTTTTTTTTTTAACATAAACGAGTTAGCTTAGAAATCTTTATGTGAGGCATTAAACTGAGAGGTTTTAAAGCTTCAACAAGACAGCCTAACGGAGAGGAAGGACTAACAGGGTTGGAAGCCTTGTTTTCCCATGTCTGCAGCGGAGGCAGAAAAATAAAAAAATAAACGTGATCCGGAGCCAAGGCCCCAGGCGTCCCCAAGGCCAAGGGCGGATACCGGGCGCAGGCTGCTCCTTGACTTGTCAGCCACAGAAGCAGGGGCCCCCTCCACGGTGAGGAAAGGATTCCCCGGGAATCCAGACAGCGTTTGCCCCTTCGTCAAGGAGGTGGACGTGCCGGCCTCACGTGGCTCCCAGGACGCACCAACGATGATGGCCCTAACTCAAGAAATATCTCAGGCTGCAGACGTGGGAGACAGCTAGAAAAGTTAGGCCTGCGATAGGGGCCGACCGTAGCCAATGAAGACCGTGGTCGGGGGTTCCCCAGTCTCAAGAACACCTGTGAGGCACCGGACAATCAACGGTCGGTCTCACAGATTCAGGAAACCGTTTACGCTGGCCGAAAAATGGGGGGACTCACCAATCGAAGAAAGCGGTGTTAGATGCAATTTGGATGCGATTCAGGCGAATGGAGAGCGGTCTGTTGCGTATGGAGCAGATTCCCCGGTTCGCGGGTTTCCAGGCGCAAAGCACCCGGGAGCGCCCGCTCGGTTTCGGCACCAAAATGTTAGTTATTTAGCTGCGTTGTGTTCTTACCCTGCAAGGAAGTGTCACGAAACAAGACAGAATCCGCTTATAAGAGTTTATTAGAGATAGAGGGATAGAGAGTGCAGGCCTGTGGGAGAGACACGTGCGTGGAGAAGAGGAAGAGGAGAAGAGGGCCGGGAATATGGCGCTCCGCTTTAAAAACCGGCTGGGGGCGTGGCCAGGTCACGTCACTACTCCACGCATGTGCGTTGATCACATGGTCACGTTGCACGCTTACGTAGCCATGTAACGTCACGGATTCTGGTCACGCGAGATGCCTTGGCCGGAACTTGCTAGGCGGAGGTGTCCGGCCTGACCGGAATTGGCTAGGCGTAAGTGTCCGCCTGGTAAATGTGACCGTTGGGGGGGAGGCGTGTTGTGAACCCTTCACTAGGTAAGGCTCAGAAGTGTTCAGATTTGTTCAAGACCCATGATGAACACACAGCTAACACAAGGCTGGAGTCCAAGTGTGACATGAAAGCCCATACTCCTCATTCTATCCTTCCAGATGCTTTAAACACAAGGCTTGTAAAACATCAGGATAGGTTGACTTAAAGGGACTCTCAAATTGTCCTTTGTTCTCTTTAGGCCCTAAAAAAAATTAAGGCTCCTGAGAGCAAGGCCACAGCTACCAACTTACCCAAGGAGAAGGAAATTAAAATTGTATCAAAGTGCCCTGCTCCCACAGCTCCACACAGGGCTTGTCCACTGGGAAAGGAAGGTCCTGGGCCTCAGGAGCCCCTGACACAGGAGGCAGCAAGTTTCCCCCCGAAGATGATGGTTCCAGTGACCTGGACTTGGAACAACTCATGGAAGACACTGGAGAGGCAGAGGAGAGAGGGGAGTCACAGCAGAGGGATGGCTCGGAGGAGTTCCTGGCGGGCCTCTTTGAGGAGTAGTGTGCTCTGGTCCTTCTACTGCTGACTGCCTCTCAGTGATCCTGAGCAGATGTTGAATGTCGGGGTTGGTGACCTGCTCTAGGCTTCAGGTCAGAGCTATGCATCATGGGTAATAAAGCAGGTCTCTGGGTCCACTGCTTAGGCTGTGCTTCCTTTCATGTCGCTATGGCAACCTGCCCTCTCTGGAGGGTATAGGAGGCTGGGGACAGCAGCAGGACCCAGGCCTGGGGAACCTTCAGAAAAGCATCTCTGTGAGTCCTGATTCCCCGACTTCCTGGGAGCAAGATGGCCTTAGGAAAGCATTGTGACCATCTGGTGTTTAGTTCCCTGTCTCACACCATCTATCTAGGTTTGTTGCTGATGTCCAGTGTGGTGGTCCATGGGAACCAGTCACTGTGTACTGGTTATTTAACCCTCCCAGATGTGGGTGTACATTGTGTCGACTGGCTGCCAGCATTTGGGACATCCCCTGCCTTGGGCAGCCAGAAAAAAGTGATAGAGGAGGGGATCTTAGAGGGCCAGAAGTTAAGGGTCACACGAGTGACTCTTAATTAGATTCATTAGGCAAATTCTGTGGATTTTATTATTGTTGTGAGAAAAGTCTAGGAAGTTAGAAAAGCAAACTGGGAATTTCTGATTTTCTCTGAGCTCAAACGCCCTGACGTGTGGATTTCTGTCTCTGGCTGTGGTATCAGTGGAAGCTGGGAGTCTTCCCCACTAGAAACACAGGTGACTCTGAGATCGTCACCCAGACCCATTCATTTGGCCTTTACGATGGAGTACACAGTCTCTTCCTGGGGGTTCCCATGGACGGGCTGGCAGGGTGGTGTTCCTGGGGAGGCTGGGCTTGAGCGGGCAATGGAGGCGTACACGATGTTGTTATCCTGCGGGGACAAGAGGTTGGATGGCAGCAGTGCAGCTGTGGCCACCATAAAGCAGCAGCTGCAGCCTGAGTGTCCTGCCCACACCTGCAGCAGCTGCAGCCTGAGTATCCTGCCCACACCTGCAGCAGTTGCAGCCTGAGTGTCCTGCCCACACCTGCAGCAGCTACAGCCTGAGTGTCCTGCCCACACCTGCAGCAGCTGCAGCCTGAGTGTCCTGCCACACTTGCAGCAGCTGCAGCCTGAGTGTCCTGCCCACACCTGCAGCAGCTGCAGCCTGAGTGTCCTGCCCACACCTGCAGCAGCTGCAGCCCGAGTGTCCTGTCACACCTGCAGCAGCTGCAGCCTGAGTGTCCTGCCCATACCTGCAGCAGCTGCAGCCTGAGTGTCCTGCCACACCTGCAGCAGCTGCAGCCTGAGTGTCCTGCCACACCTGCAGCAGCTGCAGCCTGAGTGTCCTGCCCACACCTGCAGCAGCTGCAGCCTGAGTGTCCTGCCCACACCTGCAGCAGCTGCAGCCTGAGTGTCCTGCCACACCTGCAGCAGCTGCAGCCTGAGTGTCCTCACCACACCTGCAGCAGCTGCAGCCTGAGTGTCCTGCCACACCTGCAGCAGCTGCAGCCTGAGTGTCCTGCCCACACCTGCAGCAGCTGCAGCCTGAGGGTCCTGCCCACACCTGCAGCAGCTGCAGCCTGAGTGTCCTGCCCACACCTGCAGCCTCCACCCTTCTGCCTCTTTCTTCAACATCCCTTTAACTTCCCTCAGGCCTCAGTCTGAGTGGCTTACCTTGGTGTTCACTTTGAGGGCCATATATTGTCCTAGAGAAAAGGAACACAGAGTGCTGAGGTCAAGCTATGACAGGAAGGGAGACAGATGGCTGGGAGTTCCAACAGTGAGGTGAGGACCTTGGTTACATGAAGGGACAGGGTGAAGGAGGGAAAGGTGGAAATACTGAGGGATGCTCATGCAAGTGTGGGGTCTTGGGAGAAGAAGGCAGAGGCAGGTTGGGAAACAGGAGCTGGCAGAATTTACCTTCAGGTTCAACTTTGTCAGGGTTTTCAATGAGGTCCCTGCACAGGAACAAATGGACAACATATCAGAATCTGGACAGGAAAGGGTTAAGACATCAGGTGCTGGACTACAGAGATGGCTCAGTTAGGAAGGTAAGTGTCACATAAACAGGAAGTCCTGATTGCAGACCCAGGACCCACAGGATGCTGGATGCTGGAGAAGCAGAGACAGGCAGATACATCCCTGGAGTTCACTGGCCCGGACTAACAGATGAGCTCTAGATTTGGTGAAAGACCCTGTCTCAAAAGATAGAGTGGTAGGCTGGAGAGATGGTTGATCTGGCAAAGTGCCCGCTTCACAAACATAAAGACCCAAATATAGGTCCCCAAGAACTCATGTGAAAAAAGCTGGACACAATGTACCTGGAGGGTGGTGATAGAGAGAGGAGGATTTCATTGAAACTCATTGTCTGGGCAGCCTAGCCAAAGTGATGAGCTCAGGTTAGTGAGAGACCCTGCATCAAAATAAATATTGAATAAATGTGGGAGAAACTGAGGAGAGTCACTACATACTCCTCTGGCCTCCACACACATGTACAAGTGCACTCACATGCATACACACACACACACACACACACACACACACACACAGGAACACAAACAGAATGGAGAGAAACTGAGGAAGACACACCACTGATCTCTGGCTTCCACACACATGGACACACGTGGATGTGCACCTGCACATGTACACACACAGGAACAGTAACAACACACACAGTACTGGGCACAACCCTGAAAACACTTGCAAGGCACTAACTAAAGCTCATCCCTGTCATTAATTAAAGCAGTCCCATAGCCTTATAAATTTAAATCTTTTAAAAAATGTTCTTAAAAAGGATAAAGTCTCTCAAATGTCTTCCTGCAGTATCAAAAATAAAGTACCCTCTTTTACTTCAAGAGGAAGAAAACATGGCATAATCATAATCAGTATAAGGCAAAACCAAGCTCCAACGTGTAAACAATCCCCAATGTTCAACATCTGGGATTCATTCACAATTATTTTGATTGTTTAATTTAGAGGCTTGGCCTAAAACATTTCTTTGACCCCACCCTTGACAGCATATACATAGCTTGCCTTCTGTGAGAGTCACCAGGACCTGAAGCTGGTCCTCAGCTGTCCTTCTGCACAGCACAGCCAATCAGAGGACAGATCTCCTGGTCTTTTGTCCCTTGCCCATGTCCTTCTCCCTCTGCTTCCTTCCCCTGTCTTGAACCCATGTCACCTCCCTACTTTCCCTGGTCTGAACTCACCATGCCTCCCTTTTGTCTCCCTTTGGCTCTCTAGCTCTCCCTGTGAGTGCAGGCTGCTGCCAACCTGCAGATTCAGTCTCAAGGTTCGAATCGCAGTCAGTCTTCTGCTGCTTCTCAGGCTGTTGCTCTCCAGCTCTCAGATGCTCCTCTTAACTACTGGAGGGCTGAGCCCTTCTGGAAACCTGGACACTTCCCATATGTGATACATATACATGAAACATATTTAAATCTTTTTAAAACAAATGCCAATAGAATTTCAGTCTGTAATTAGATTTCATGCCTTTTCCACACAGAATTTTATCTGGTTTAAGCTTGCATAGAACTTATAGCTGCTGTCACAATCCCTGTGAGTTCATTTGTGCAACTGCCCTGGTGTGTTCAGAGAATACTGTTTCCGTCACCTCTGTCTCTTATACAGTCTTTTGCCCTGACCCCCCTTTCTCAAGGATCCTTGAGTTTGGGGTAGAGATGTGTGGTATGTCCCATTGAGTACTGAGTTGCAACAATCTTATTCTCAGGATGTTGGCCACTTGAGCAACTCTGTTAATTGTCACCTGCTGCAAGGAGAAGCATCTCTGTTAAGGTTGAGAGACGCACAGATCTGTGGGGACAGCAGTGAAGTTGTTAGAGTCACTTTAATTCCGTGTCCATTAAGTAGAGGATGGGAGTGGATTTTCCTTAGGGCCTAGGATTTGTCCACACACAGGTTCTTGGACCGTTTAACAGTACCAGGTGTGGGTTCCATTTCATGGAATGGGCCTTAGAATTTTGACATTTTATTTATTTATTTTTAATATACATATTTATAATTTGTATGTGTAGGGGTGTTTTGCTTGCATATATATCTGTGCGCCACATTCATACTTGGTGCTCACAGAGGCCAGAAGAGGGTGTCATTGTGGTAAGCCACAAGAATATGTAGATATAAGGAGTACAACTGTATACAATAAGCTATACCTTGACTGACCAAGGCTCTTTCAAGTGGGAAGCCATTTATCACAGAATATTTAGTGTTATTCAGCTTTAATATTCAGCTGCTCCTTGTGATGAATTTGTGTGTTCAAAATTCCCATAGAATGTGAATGTGTGAGCATCCTGCTTAGGCCTGTACTTAGATAAGGTCACAAAGGCAGGGACTTCTGCCTCTGAGCTCCCTGCTCCCTTTTAGCAGTTGAATTGGGTGTCTGCCTTTTGCAAATTTCCCCTTTAGCTAGGGCCAGCTCCAAACAAAGCATTGAAGGACTAGGAGGGGACAGAATAGTTGAGACCATCCCTTGCCTTCAGGCCTAGTGGCATTCCAGAGCAATTGACTGAGAACAAAGGAGATTTTTGCATATCCAGGTACAGGGAATGGTGGAACAGGATTCCTGGGTGACAGAACCACATGGCCAGAGAGAAGGGAGGAAGACAGAGATTCTGTAGAGGGTAAGGCAGATCTCTTGTAGAGTTTCTTGAGAGCCAGGAGTAAAGAGCTAAGTAGGCAAGATGGAGGACGAAGGAACAGAGGACAAATATGAGGTCAAAAGCATAGGAGCTTACTAAAACTATGAGGACAGGAAAAATAGGCACAGAGAGGTGGGGCCCCATCATCCTTCTGGAGACTTCAAATTCACAGCAGCAGTTCAGCTGAGATCCATTCGGATGAGGACTCAGAGGCTTCCAGTTCCTGGAAACAGGATCGGCTGAGAATTTGGTGAGGTGATGTTAGCTGTGGCTTGTTCTGCTTCTCTGATCTTTCTAAGGCTTTAACTCAAATTTTTGGCTCCATATATTTTACTAAATAAGACCATTTAGAAATTCATCTACAGAGAGGAACTGAATGTGAGGATGGAGCTGAAGCTGTGTAGACAGAATTTTGTCATAGAGGAATAAAGTAAACGGACAAAGAGCTAGTGAATCTAGATTCATTAACCCGATGTTGGTAGCGGCTCTTCTGGGCCCCTGGGAAGAGTATTTTTAAGGCTGGTCCATGAATAATATTCGAGATGTCATATCCTCTGGAACTGGAGTTACAGGTGGTTGTGAGTCACCATGTGAGCACTGGGAATTGAAACCCAGTTCTCTACAAGAGCAGCATGTTCTGTTAACTGCTGAGCCATCTTTCCAGCCCCTTGATGATTCAGATACAACTGTACTAAGTAAGGCTCAGAAAAGTTCAGATTTGTTCAAGACCCATGTTGAACACACAGCTAACACAAGGCTGGAGTCCAAGTGTGACCTGAAAGTCCATGTTCCGAATTCTGAGGAAGACAATCCTTTCAGATGATTTAAACATAAGAATCAAGAAATCTGGCTTGTAAAACATCAGGATAGGTTGATTTAAAGGGGCTCTCAACTTTGTCCTTTGTTCTCTTTAGGCCCTAAAAAAATAAATTAAGAGGCTGGGCTGTGGTGGCACACACCTTTAATCCCAGCACTTGGGAGGCAGAGGCAGGTGGATCTCTGAGATCTCTGAGGCAGCCTGGTCTACAGAGTGAGTTCCAGGACAGGATCCAAAGCTACACAGAGAAACCTTGTTGGAAAAACCAAAAAGAAAAAAAAAGGAAAAAAATTGGCATTTCTAAAAGAAGGAATCAGTGACCACTTACCTAAGGAGAAGGAAATAAAAATTGTACCAAATTGCCCTACCCCACCAGCTCCACACGGGGCTTGTCCATTGGGAAAGGAAGGTCCTGGACCTCAGGAGCCCCTGACACAGGAGGCAGCAAGTTTCCCCCCTGAAGATCATGGTTCCAGTGACCTGGACTTGGAACAACTCATGGAAGACATTGGAGAGGCAGAGGAGAGAGGGAAGTCGCAGCAGAGGGATGGCTCGGAGGAGTTCCTGGCAGGCCTCTTTGAGGAGTAGTGTGCTCTGGACCTTCTACTGCTGACTGCCTCTCAGTGATCCTGAGCAGATGTTGAATGTTGGGGTTGGTGACCTGCTCCATGCTTCAAGTCAGAGCTGTGCACCATGGGTAATAAAGCAGGTCTCTGGGTCAACTGCTTAGGCTGTGCTTCCTTTCATGTCGCTATGGCAACCTGCCTTCTCTGGAGGGTGTAGGAGGCTGGGGACAGCAGCAGGACCCAGGCCTGGGGAACCTTCAGAAAAGCATGTCTGTGAGTCCTGGTTCCCCGAATTCCTGGTAGTGACATAGCCTTAGGAAAGTATTGTGACCATCTAGTGTTTAGTTCCCTGTCTCACACCATCTATCTAGTTTGTTTCTGATGTCCAGTGTGGTGGTCCATGGGAACCAGTCACAGAGTGTGCTGGTTATTACCCTCCCAGATGTGGGTGTACATCATGTAGACTGGCTGCCAGCATTTGGGGCCTCCCCTGAATTGGGCAACCAGAAAAAAGTGATAGAGGAGGGGATGTGACTCTTAATTAGATTCATTTAGACAAATTCTGTGGATTGTTTTATTTTTGTGAGAAATGTTTAGGAAGTTAGAAAAGGGAACTGGGAATTTCTGATTTTCTTTCAGGTCAAATGCCCTGTTGTATGGATTTCTGTCTCTGGCCATGGGTATCAGTGACCCATGAGATTTTGTCTCTGGCTGTGGGTATCAGTGGAAGCTGGGATTTCTTCTCACTAGAAACACAGGTGACTCTGAGATCATCACCCAGACCCACTCATTTGGTCTTTACGATGGAGTACACAGTCTTCTCCTGGGGGTCTTCATGGACGGGCTGGCAGGGTGGTGTTCCTGGGGAGGCTGGGCTTGAGTGGGCAATGGAGGCGTACATGATGTTGTTATCCTGTGGGGACAAGAGGTTGGAGGGCAGCAGTGCAGCTGTGGCCACCATAAAGCAGCAGCTGCAGCCTGAGTGTCCTGCCCACACCTGCAGCAGCTGCAGCCTGAGTGTCCTGCCCACACCTGCAGCAGCTGCAGCCTGAGTGTCCTGCCCACACCTGCAGCAGCAGCAGCCTGAGTGTCCTGTCCACACCTGCAGCAGCTGCAGCCTGAGTATCCTGCCCACACCTGCAGCAGCTGCAGCCTGAGTGTCCTGTCACACCTGCAGCAGCTGCAGCCTGAGTGTCCTGCCACACCTGCAGCAGCTGCAGCCTGAGTGTCCTGCCCACACCTGCAGCAGCTGCAGCCTGAGTGTCCTGCCCACACCTGCAGCAGCTGCAGCCTGAGTGCCCTGCCCACACCTGCAGCAGCTGTAGCCTGAGAGTCCTGCCCACACCTGCCTCAGCTGCAGCCTGAGTGACCTGCCCACACCTGCAGCCTCCACCCTTCTGCCTCTTTCTTCAACATCCCTTTTACTTCCCTCAGGCCTGAATCTGAGTGGCTTACCTTGGGGTTCTCTTTGGGGTCCATATATTTTCCTAGAGAAAAGGAACACAGAGTCCTGAAGTCAAGATGTGATATGAAGGGAGACAGATGGCTGGGAGTTCCAACAGTGAGGTGAGGACATTGGTTACATGGGAGGAACAGGGTGAAGGAGGGAAGGGAGAAAATACAGAGGGGTGCTCATGTAAGTGTGAGGTCTTGGGAGAAGAAGGCAGAGCCAGGTGGGGAAACAGGAAGCTGGCAGAATTTACCTTCAGGTTCAACATTGTCAGTGTTTTCAATGAGGTCCCTACACAGGAACAAATGGACAACATATCAGAATCTGGACAGGAAAGGGTTAAGACATCAGGTGCTGGGCTGCAGAGATGTCTCAGTTAGGAAAGTAAGTGTCACATAAACAGGAAGTCCTGATTGCAGACCCAGGACCCACAGGATGCTGGATGCTGGAGAAGCAGAGACAGGCAGATACATCCCTGGAGTTCACTGGCCCGGACTAACAGATGAGCTCTAGATTCAGTGAAAGACCCTGTCTCAAAAGATGAAGTGGAGGGCTGGAGAGATGGTTCAGCTGGATATGTGCCCACTTCACAAACACGAAGGCACAGATTTAGATCCCTAAGGACCCATGTGAAAAAAATCTGGACACGATGTGCCTGAGAGTGGAGATGGAGAGAGGAGGATCCCTGAAGCTGGGCAGCCTGGCCCAACTGATGAACTCAGGTTAGTGAGAGACCCTGCCTCAAAATAAATATTAAATAAAGGTGGGAGAAACTGAGGGGAGTCACTACATAGACATATGACCACCACACACACACACACACACACACACACACACACACACACACACACACACCACACAGGAACACAAAACGAAATGGAGAGCTACTAAGAAAGACACAGCATTGATCTCTGGCTTCTACACACCTGGGCACTTGTGGATGTGCACCTGCACATGTACACACACAAGAACAGTAACAACACACAGAACTGTGCGCGGTGGTACAAGGGTGTAATCTCAGTGATCAGGAGGTGGAGACAGGGGACTCCTGATATTCACAGACCAACCAACCTGGTCCAACTGGTGAGTTCCAGACCAGTGGGAGACCTTGTCTGAACAAAACAAAACAAACCCAAAAAAAAAAACAACAAAAAGATCAAAAACCAAAGGAAATACTGTTAAGAACAAGATGACAATTGAGAAAAAAAAAGAAAGAGAAATCTTCAAATGTCTATGCTTCCAATGTGCATGTCAAGTCATATCCACACATGGAACAAGCAATAAAAAAAAAAAAAAAAAAGTGGATACTGAAAACAAAAAAAAAAAAACACACAAAAACACAAACAACATCAAACACACACAAAGACACAGACAACACACAACATGCACTGAATGTCACGTCATTCAGTGAAAAAGTCACACGTGTTGTAGAAAGAATCTCTGAAGAGAATAGAGGCATTGGAAGGAGCCTGCATCTCTCAGCATAGTGAGCAACATCTAGGATGCATTCTGGGTGGAAAAGAGATAGAAATAGAAGAACAGCTATCCTCTCACTACCTGAAAACTAAAACAAAAACAATCTCTTGTAGTACTCACTGGTTCATAAAAAAAACTGATATAGGACTGGAGGATGGCATCTGGCCAAAGAAGCCACAGGGAGAGAGAGATGAGAAGCTGGATGCAGTGTTGCTAGTGGATGCTTGGTTATCTGTCAAGGCCTGGTTCCATCCCAGCACCTCATAAAAGGGTGTGGTCTCTGTCCTTTCTCAGTTGGGAGGTGGAGACAAAAGATCAGAAGTTGAAGGTCATCATTGGCTACAGAGTGAGTTAGAGGCCAGCCTGGGCTAAATGAGACCGTTTCTCAGAAAAAAAGGGGTTGGAGAAGGAAGGGTCAGAGCAGGCCATGTACAGTAGGAAAAGAAGAGGCAGGAGAGAAGGGTGGAGAGGTTGGGAGGTGAAGAGAAAAGGGTAAGAGATGTGGAAGATCTGGAACAAAGGATTCTGGGGCAGCGGGGCTCACTGACCATAGAGAAAGACAGAGAGAAGACAGGGAAGGATGGGAGAGCTGTTGAATCCAGGCGAATGTTCAAGGCTGAGAGGAAACAGAGACAGAGAGGGCAGCCCAGGAAATGGAAGGAGAGAGGGAGGAAGAATGAGTGTAAAGGGGGTGTTGTTCTGGGAAGGAGACTCCTGAGACCCTGCACTCCTTGTCAGTGTGTGAATCTGGTGCCTGAGGAGGGAGATGTCATAGGCGAAAAGGAGGGAGCAGACAGGATGAGTCAGTGGTTAGGGAGATGTGAAGGGTCCTGTGTGGTTCTCCTTTTTTTTTTAATGTTATTTGAAGGGGCTGGAGAGATGGCTCAGTGGTTAAGAGCGCTGGCTGCTCTTGCAGAGGACCCGGATGGCGCTCACCTGGCTGGGGTTTCGGCTTTAGTCCTCTGTCCTGTGGGGAAGAAACAGTGTCAGTGTGACATCAGTGCTGATCCTCCACCATCCCTCTCAGCTGTCCTCTGTGTTCAGACCACCTTCAGAGGACAGGGGAGCAGAGAACCTGCCCCAGGCAGTCAGAGAGGAGCCTGAGCTCCTCTGCTGGGCTGTGTCTACACAGCAACCTCCCAAATGTCTGCTAAGTCCATGTCCACCCCTGTCTCCTCTGCTTCCTTCACCAACCTTGAGTTCCCTCACTCCACACCTGCCTCATCTACTCTGTCTTCACACACCTTTTTTTGTGCCTTTAGAGACCGCCTCTTTCTGTGTTATATTTCACTCTACTGGTCTGTTTGTCTTGGTCCGTACTACGCTGTTTTAATGACCACAGTTTTTTGCCACTTATTTATTATGTGGTAGGGGGTGCCGCAGTTTGTATGGAGGTCAGAGGGCAACCTGCAGGAGTCGATTTCCTCCACCATGTGGTTCCCAGGCTTCCACACTGATACCTTTTACTTTCTGAGGGCTACTGTATTTCTTTAAAAAAAAAAGTCTATTATTCATTTAGCTACTGTAGCTTTTAAAGTTTTTTGTTATTGTTTTGTTTTTAGAATTTTAAATTTATGTGCACATGAGAGTAGATGCCTGTGGGATTCAGGAGAGGCCTCCAGACTGGCCTGCAGCTGGAGTTACAGGAGGTTGTAAACTATCTGATGTGGATGCAGGAGCAGAACTCAGGTTCTCTGACAGAGCAGCAAGTGTTCTTAACTCCTGACCCATCTCTCTGTGTTTTCTCTTTTGACTTATAAGCACACTTTTCTTTGTTGTTCTTTGTTTTTTGGACCGCTCTGTTAGATCCACACAGGCACTTCAACTGTAACCACAAATCAGCTGGTCAGCCCACCGCTGTGCAGGTTTGAGTGAATAATCTTCACCACAGGCTCACCTATTTGAACCCTTGGTCATATTGTGGAGGTTATGGACTATTTAGGAGGTGCAGCCTTCTAGAAGAGGTGTGTGTCACGTTTTGAGAACATAATGCCCCACCTCACTTCCAGCTTTCTTCCTGGTTTTCTGCATGTGTTGCAGATGTGACTTCTCAGTGTCCTGCTTCAGCTGCCCCACCGTTATTAACCTTCCTTCTGGGACCGCAGGCCAAATCTAATTCTTTCTTCCTCAAGTTACTTTTGATCACAATGTATTATCATTGCAGTGGAAAATACCCACCATTGCACAATTTGAACAGACTTCCTTATTCAGCCCCTAAATGGGCTTGTTGGTTTCATCAAAGTATTCTTCAACACACTCACACTTGTTCCTGTTCCCTGGTCCCCGTGTCATCCATCTAATCACTGAGTGTTTGTTTGAGGTCTTCCACACCCAAGGATGACTTTGAACTACTGATCCTCCTGCCTGCCCCTTCCACACACTGATGTTACAGACATGCACTACCACCCCAGGCTAATCACAAAGTCTGAAAGCTTTTGCCTCAAATTTTTCCTGGTTCTGGCCATTCATCCCCATGTGCAGCTCCACTGTGGCAAAGTGACACAGCCTGGTCCCCTCCAGTCTGTGCTCTGCACCCTAAGACTGTGATGTCAGAATCCAGCTGCTGCTCAGGCCACAGCACCGCCCTTCACCTCTCACAGAGACACTGCTGTCCAGACTCTGTTCTCTCCAGCTGACCTGCTTCCATCCAGGTTCAGGGATCTCACCTGGGCAGTGATTTTAGTCAATGACGGTATTAGTGACCACACATCCTGTTCCCTCTCCTGCCTCCTCACTGGTTTAGCTTGTGCAGTGAAACCACCCCTCTCCTCCTCAGAAGGATATAAAAAGAATCCCCTTCCCTCTTTGGAATCTCTGCCATGTTGGTGGAGCCTGAAATCTCCTTAGAGTGCCCTGTCATGCTGCAATTTACCATTCTGTCTGTCCATGGCATCGGTAACTCTTATCAAACTCCTTCCTCCCCGGTAATCTGTCTCAGTGACCCTCTTGAAGACCTTTACACACACTGATGTCATTACACCAGGGCGTTGTGGTGGCCACTTCATTTGTCCTCTGGTATCAGAGCTTGGGAACCTGATTTACCAGGTTCCCTCTGGTCATCTCCTGCATCCTCCACATGCACCACACTGCTCAAGAGTTCCTGAGATGGTTTCCCTTTCCTGGAAGCACAGGGAGTGTCCTCCACATGACTCCTAGCTTTTTCCTGGCTAATGTATTGAAGAGAGGGGAATGAGATAAATTCTCATATAGTCCAGGCTAGCCTTGAACTCAAGATCCTCCTGCCTCCACCTCTCAGGTGTACTGACTGAGATGTGAATCACCGTTGGCTGTCATTGTTTTCATTTTTAATCGTAGTATATTTATTTACTTACCGTGTGTGTGTATGCACATGCTATGGCATGCGTGTGTTAGAGGACAATGTCCAGGACTCAGCTCTTTCCTTCGGCATGTGTGCTCTGAGCATTTCCAGTGCCCTGACCTCCGGAGTCATCTCACTGCCTCTGGCTGTCACTATTTATTCTTTGACATCCTATGTTATTTTCTTCCTCTGAGTTCCTCTAACCTTCTGTCTCTCCTCTGACCTGTCTGTCAACACCACAGCTCTTTCAGAAATGAACACTCAGCCCTTGGATGTCTCCCATCACCTTGCAGTTACTGGAGAAACCAGATGTTCATCCACATGTGATCCTCCAGTTTCAAGCCAGACTTTGTCAAGTGGAGCAATACACCTTTGCTGAGGCGACCTCCGGTCCCTGGTGCTTTCCCCTCCCCCGGGTTTCTCCTGGGCAGCCCCTTTCTCCTCTGTAACCACAGGGGAGGACTGATGACCTGTGACTAAGTCAACAGAGATGAACTGGGCCATGACTGGACTGTGCATTCACAGACTTAGCCCTGCAGAACCTCACTTGAGGAAGCGGCTTCAGGTAGAATCCCAGTGAGGTTAGCAGTGCAGGGCTGCAGTCACCAAACAAACCACAGCAGCAAACAGACCCCGGGTACTCTAAGCTCAAGCCCAGAGCCTGACTGGGGACTCAGGAGGAGGCCGTTAGGGATCTGCCCTGGGGAGGCAAGAATCCACCCTTAGGTATTGCTCCTCTAAATCTGACCACCTTGGTTCTTGTTAAAGACAAGGTCTCTCACTGGGACACTAGTCTCACCAGTTAGGACAGTATAGCAGCCATCCTCCCTCAGGGATCATCCTGTCTCCACCTCCTCAGCACTGGGATTACATGGAGTTTGGTCATGGAACCTCCAGCTTGCATGGCAGCACTTTCCTGACTCAGCCATCCCCTGAGGATTCACAACTGCGCTGTCGTCAATCCCCTTCAAGGACTCTGGTGTGGACTGTTCTGTGTAAACACTCAGGAAGTGGGATGGGGTGCAGTCTTGGACCACTTACCTTTCCTTCTCCTCCACCTGAGGAACACTGTCAACCCCACAACCCCAGCCAGGAGTACAGCAGCAGCCACTGCCAACCCAACTCTGGTTCCCAGACCCAGGGTCTGATTATTTCTGTTCATCTTGCCTTCAGAAGTTCCTGTGGTGAGGCTTGGAGATGTGGTCCTGGGGGCTGGGAGGAGACAAAGGAGGTCAGCATGGAACTTCCCTGACAGGAATGATGCTCTGAGGATGCCTCTGCTGCACTCCTTGCCCCTCAGACTACTGAAGCAATGGACTCCAGGGAACTGGGGTCACCCAGGGAGTCTCTTGCTGGGAGAAGAAAAGGTTGAAGTCTGGAGACAGCCAGAGGAAGAACTGGTCTCCCAGAAAGAGAGTTCACACAGTCCTGAGAACTCCTCAGATCAACCTGCAGGAGAGACTGGACAGAGACAGTGATGGCTCACTGGGGGCGGGGCCACACCAGCCCTGGGACTGCTCAGCTCTGCACATGTCTTGTCTTCTATTTAAGACTAAGCCTCATGTCAGGACCTGTCAAAACCCCAACTATGGAGTTGGGGGGTTGTCACTGAACCTCCTTGTTCCTTTTCCCAGTATGGCCATGCTGAGTAAGCCTTTTTCCTCTGCTTTTCACTGTGACCGTCTCTTTAATTGTCCTGTTGAGGACAGATGGCCAAGCCTGGCTTGTTAGAGCTGCCGGGGACCAGGTTCTGATCCTGCACTCAAGGAGCAAGTGAGTCCTTCTTGAATGGAGGATGGGCACACATGGGCATCTTGTTTCCTTTGGGGGGTGCGGGATGAGGAACAGCTCTTTGAAGCTCACACAGGAAGAAGAGAACATTTGCTGAGGCTGAGAATTGGGTGAGCAAGGACAACTCTCTACTTGCTGGTAGAAATGTCCTCAGACCCTCATGTTATCCCTTACAAAGAACAATCTCTAAGTCACACAGATCAAAAACAGTTGTTGTCTTTTTTGTTTGTTTGTTTGTTTTTTTGAGACAGGATTTATCTGCGTAGCTTTGGAGCCTGTCCTGGATCTCACCCTGTAGACCAGGCTGGCCTCGGATTCACAGAGATCCGCCAGGCTCTACCTCCCGAGTGCTGCGATTAAATGCGTGTGCACCACCCCCGCCTGGTTAAACAGTCATTTTGTAAAAACAGTTCTTGTTAGAGCAGAAGTAGCAGGCAAGTGTGGACAATGCTGCTCTAAAGACCTGAGTTATTGAATGGAAATCTCAGGAAAAGACATGGCTTGACTCCCTATTGGTTATTGGTCAGCAAGGTCCAGAGACCCCTTGTACAATATAGACTACTGTCATTGCTCTTGGATGCCCACCATAGCTAGATGGTAAGAACCTGTTGCTGAAGACACTGCTTGATTTTGATGTAGATATGGTCAAAATTCATTGTATAAATGCATGAAACATTTAAATCATTGAACACTACTTAAAATCTTTTACCATTTATTTTATGTATCTGTGTAGTATATGTCTGTGAGTGTACATACAGGAACCTATACACACAAGCAGATAAGCCTGTGTATACACACACACACATACAGACAGACAGGCGCGCGCGCGCACACACACACACACACACACACACACACACACACACACACACACGATAGAGACATGTGCCTGATTATGCATGTGGAGGCCACAAGAGGCTTCTGGTGTCCTCTTGCAACATTCTCCACCTGTTCCTCAGAGGCAGGTCTCTGTGAAATGGGGGCTTCAGAATCAGCTAGGCTGAAAGCCAACAAACTCAGCAATCCTCCTGCCTCCACCTCCTTGGAACTGGCGTCGCAGCATATGCAGGGACACCCAGCTTCCTGTGTTGGTGTTTGAATTTGAGCTTTGGTCCTCACAATCACAAACCCAATGCTCTGAAACACTCTTAACATTTTTTTAAAGTCCTTGTAGCCCTAACTGGCCTTGACATTGTTGTGTAGTCAATGACATTAAATTCCTGATCTCAGTACCTCCCAAATACTGGGATTACAGATATATACCAAACCACTTTAAGAAAGGCCACCTTGGGCTAAAGAGATGGATCCGATGGTTAAGAGCACTGGTTGCTCTTCAGGAGGTCCTGAGTTCATCTCCTGAAACCACATATATCACAACCATCTATAATGAGATCTGGTGTCCTCTTCTGGCATACATGCAGGCACAACACTGTATACATAATAAATAAATAAATATTAAAAAAAAGAAAGGTCACCTTGGCTGTCCAGTGGTGGTACCAGCCTTTAATCCCAGCACTCTAAAGGCAGAGCTAGGCGAATCTCTGTATGTTACAGGTTAGCCTGGTCTACAGAGTGAGATCCAAGACATGCACCAAAACAGATCTTTATGAGCTCAAGGCCTGTCAAGTCTACATAGCAACTTCCAGGCCAGTTAAGGCTATATAGTGAGTCCTTGTTGCAAAAAAAATATCATTTTTGTTGGTATAAATGTATGTAATATAAGCTATGTCATTTGAACTCTGCAATATACAGCTCAGTGGCTTACAGCACATTCATTCTGTGGAGCAGCCACCGTCACTATTCAGTACCAGATGTGCGCGCACACATTGATGTATACATATATATTACCTTCTCTCCCAGAATGTCCCAAAAGAACAAAGCAAAAAACAAAGGTGTTGGAAGTACAGTGGTAGAATACTAACACAGATGGCAACAGTCACATCAGCCATTGACATGGACAAAGTTAGACACTAGGAAAGTGTGTCCTGAGGGAGAAAAGGCAGGTTAGCACCGAGGAGATGCCTCAGTCCTCAAGTACCTGCCTTGTGTCCTGGTTAGTTATTTTGTCAATGTGACACAAGCTGTAGTTATCTGGGAAGAGGAACCTCAACTGAGAAAATGCCTCCATCAGATTGCCCATAGGCAAGTCTGTAGGACATTTTCCTGATTGGTGATTGGTGTGGGAGGCCCAGCTCACTGTGGGTGGTACCATGTCAGGGCAGAGGTCCTGGATGCTATAATACAAGCACGCTGAGCAAGCCATGGAAAGCAAGCCACTGAGCAGCACCCCTCCATGGCTTCTGCCTCAGTTCCTGCTTCCAGGTTCCTGCTTGGAATTCCTGCCCTGACTCCCCTTGATGATGGAACGTGACTGGGATGTGTAAGCCAAAAAACCATTTCTTCCCCAAGTTCTTTGGTCATGGAGTTTTTCACAGCAATAGAAACTTGAACTAGGACACCTCTGGATCACAAAGTCCTGAATTGCATCCCCAGGGACCTGTGTGTGTTGCCATGCACTTGTAATCCAGCACTTCAGGGGGAAGACAGGCAGAGCCCTGGGGTTCACTGCCAGCTGTCCTAGAGCATTGGTGAGTTCAGCCCAGAGAAATACAGAGAGAGAGAGAGAGAGAGAGACAGAGACAGAGACAGAGACAGAGATCATCGGAGGTCTTTTTGCTTAGACACCAAAGAGAAAATTGCAAAGCAGAGTACTATTGAATTGGCTACAAATATGAAATTATGGAAAGAGAATTAATAAGTCAATCACAGAGTTCTTTTCAATACTTGTTGCACATATTTCTCTGGGTGTGATATCTTTGCCCTAAATGAGGATATTTTGCTCAGATAAAACATTACTTTTGAGGGCTGTGCATGCAGCTCAGTGGTGGAGTGCTTGCCTAGGGTGCACTTGGCCCTGAGTCCATCTCAAGCGCTGCACACAGGAGTGGTCACACACCCTTGTGATCCATGCACTTGGCAAGTGGAGGCAGGAGAGTCAGAAGTTCAAGGTCATCCTTAGCTATCTAGTAAGTTTGAGGCCAGCCTAGAGTACAGGTGATTCTGTCTTTTAAAAAAATGGAAATAAAATAAAAATGTCTTTTTATCATTAATTTTAATATTTTAAAAACAATGGGCTGGAATATCCAGTAGTGAATTAATTTTTAAAATACTGATGGAAGAAGTCACAGTGGAAGTGAGGTGTAACTCAGTGGCAGAGCCCTTTTCTAGTGTGGGTGTGACCTTGGGGACCATCTGAAGTTCTGCTAAAGGAAGAAAAACATGGTGTGTCTGCCGGAAGCAGAGAAAGGCATGGGTGCCTTAGATTGATTATTCTACAAGTGCCTAACAGATTGTCACCAAGGCTGGAGACATTGGGAAAGGAGGAAGAGGGAGGAGGTGGAAGAAGAGAAGCCATTTAGGGAAACTTGTAGGAGACACAGGAAATGCAGATGTAAGGTGCCTGTCAGCTCTGGCTGTGGAGTTTATCCTGAACTAGTACAGGGGTAAGATGAGGAGTGGTTTGCCAGGGGGAGGAGGGTGAGTCTAACCTGGAAGGGACAAACCCACCTATCACTGGCACTGCTGAGGATTGGCAATGTTAATAATTATGATTATTGTTTGACTATTAATTTTATAATTTATTTTCTAAAAATGTATTTTTTATTAAATATTTGCACATACATAATGGTGCATGAATGTGTGTACATGTGTGTGTCTCTGTGTGTGTGTTTGTGTGTGTGCCAGAGGTTAACCTTGGGCGTTCCTTCCTCGTATGTCATACACATTATTTGTAAGACAGGCCATGAAAACACTTGTAACCACAACACTGGAGATGGAGGATCAATAATGCTTCATAGCCCATCAGCCAGCTGTAAACAGTGAGCTCCAGGTCAGTGAGAGACTCTGCCTCTAGGGAATGAGGGAGGTCTTACAGGAGGACCCCCAATGTCCACCTCTCTGGTTTTCCCATGTACAATAATAGGGTACATGTAACACACACACACACACACACACACACACACACACACACACACACACACATGAACCCACACATACACACATGCACACACATCCATACTCACACCATATAAACATGCTCCACAAAATCAAGATAGAAGGCAGGCAAGCAATAGTGTGAACTCCACAGAGGCCATGTGTCTACTGTTTGAGAGATGTTTGGAGGTAAAGGGTCCTTTTCAAGGCCTGTTCCTCACCAGCATGACCTTGGCAGGGGTGGAATTCTGCTGGTCTCCCTGTCTCTCTCTGTATAATGACCATGAGAGTGCCCAGCAGTGTGACAGGTGGCCACAGAGCAAGATTGTGATCAACAACTAAGCACACAGAGTCTCCCAGCTGCTGCAGGGCCATGGGAAGAGCACAGGGGTAACAGCCACACAATGATGAGCCTGGACCTCAGTGCTCCCTGTGCACGGGACTGCAGTTACTTCTGCTGCAGAGGAGAGGCAGGGATCAGAAGACAGAGCAGCCACATCATGAAAATGGGGACATTATTTCCCAAGAGCCTTGGAGCTTGTGTGGGAGAGGTGAGGGCAAGAGGGTAAGGAAGGAGAGAGGGGGTTGTGAAAGTGGAGGAGACAGGGAGTTGGGTAGAAAGAGGTGAGGGGTGTGTGCTGGGGAGCTAGGAGGGGAAATGGGGGACTGTGGTGCTAGATGGCAGTTTACACTTAGACTGGAGGACTCCAAGAACATCCGGCGGGCACCTGCTGTTTGTTCTGGGCTTAGGTTGGAGCTGTGTGGAGATGCTCCATACAGGGACTCAGGGGAGCCCTGCCCCAAGACCAAGTGAGTCAGTTACATCCTGGAGAAGTCACTCAGTTGAGGTCCTGGAGAAGTGGCCTGGCCTGAGTGTTAGTTTGGGACAGGTAGGGGTGAACTGACTGGGGGGGGGCAGGCTGAATCCTAAAGAGGGCATAGGGTTCCATCTTAGAAGAAAATGACAGACAAGGTCAGAGGAGGCAGCAAAGGCTTGTCACAACAGCAAGGGAAAGGAATATAAAAAAGGCTCAGAGTTGTGGAGCCTGAGGTGACATCGAGGGGACAAGGAAGCCAGAGGCATCAAAGCCAGAGCCAGGGTGGCTCACCATGGGTGATGGTCAGCTGGGTCCCTTCAATTGACTGCAAACCCTTCATTCCTTCTGTTGTGTTCAGTTGAACTTGGCAAAAGTACTTTGTCTGGTCCTTCTCCTTCAAGTCCAGGATTCTGAGGACTCCGGTTGTCTGAGGCTGTGTCCAGTTCAGGAAGAGCCGGTTCTTGAAATGCTCATGTGTGTAACCTGAGGAGGAGTTGTAGATAAATTCCCCAAGGAGGTGTTGCCATTTCCAGAGAATCCTCATCTGTGGATTCTGTGCCATCTCCCAGGGGAAGGAGAAGGAGAAGGGGATCTCGATGGAGCCTCCCTGGACACCGGAGAGGTTTGTTGGTTGGTTGACTCCAAAGGTAGTTTTATTCTTGGATCCTGCTGAGTTACCTGGGAAGGATGGGGAGAATCTGAAGTCTCTGCAGAGATTGGAAAGAAAAACTCAGAGCTTCCTGACCCTTGACCCACAGGCAGGTGTGTGTCACAGGGCAGGACTGTCCTTATGTCACATTATCCCATATGGGACTGGAAAGACAAGGAAGGGTTGGACTGGACCCACTCTGAGGATGAGTTCTCTCTTGGGGCACACAGCACTGGCTGGCTCCTCTAGGAGACCCCTGTCCACATGACAGCTGCTCTTCCCAGCCCCACTGGCCCCTCCTGTGGTTAGGGCAGAGTCCCTGCTAACAAGGTCCCCACCACTCACCAGCTTGCAGCCATGCAGCTGACATCAGCAGAATCAGGATCCAAGCCATGGCCTGATTCCCTCCAGGAAGTGAGACCAGCAGAGCCATCAGACAGGAGAGGAGCCCTGTGCAGGGACCCTGGGGTGCTCAGGAGACAGGAAGATTCGGGGTAAAAAGGGGCACACAACCCCTGAATTTTCTCATGTGGAGGACAGAATGGAGGAGGACCTTCCCATCTCCACCTCCTTGTGACCAGCAACTTCCTTCATGATTCTGCCTTCTTCCTTCCCATGCTGCAGAAGATCCGCCCTGAGGTCACTGACAGGATGGCCGTGCCCTTGAGCCCAGATCCCATTTTTGCCAAGAAGATATGCAATTGATTGTAGACGAAATTCTAAATGGTCTTATTTAATAATAAGAGTCAAATACAGAGTTAAAGCCTAAGAGATCAGAGCAAGAGCCACAACTACCGTTAGCTTACCACTCGCTGTCATCCTTCCCCTGAGAGAGAGAGACCTTCTTCCTGTGTGTGTTGCGTTTTATTGCTTTCCTGTTCTGCCTCCTCATTGGCTCTAAGCCCAGCCACATGACTTCCTCGTCACTGCCTGTCTATACAGACCTCCTGGTCTCTATGGTTGATACTGGGATTAAAGACTGAAGGGTCACCATGCTTGGCTGTGTCCTTCACCACACAGAGACTCTGCCTGCCATGTGATCGGATTAAGGGCAAGGGTACCACTACCTGACTTCTATTCCTGGCTTGCTAATGACCTCTGATCTCCAGGCAAACTTTATTTATTAACAAAAATAGAATCACATTTCAGCACAATTAAAATATCACCACCTTTCCCCTATTATTCTAATAAAAAGAAAAAAATTAGAAAAAGTTATAACTAATATAAGAAAAACTATATGCAAAAGTACAATAGCTATATACAATATATACAAGCAATAAATACCTAAACAATGTCTAGTCCATTTGCATTTGACAAACTCAGAGAAAATATTCCATTATCTATCCTATTTTGGTAAGTCCAAAATGTACCTGATTCACTTTCTATCCTAACTTATATTACTAACAGAGAACTATCTTATAATGTATTCCAAATTTATGCACTTTACACGTTTTAGTGAGTTTCTTTTGTGATTCTTAACAAGGAAAACTATAACTATAACTATCTAATCTTCAACGCCCTCAGAGACCCAAGAAGGAAATTATATTACCTAAATAAACAGGAAATACATGTAAGCAGCTTCCAAAAAAAAAAAATGTGCCTTGACAGAAACAGCCAGCTGCCTGGACAGTCACCCGAGGTTTTTCTGCAGTGTTTGGATATCATCTTCAGCCTATAGGCTTAGAGTATCTGACAGACTCAATTGTGAAGTAAGATGTACACAAGGCCTACAGTTCGACCTCACATTCGGTAATAGTAGTTCATGTACCAGAAACACCTGAATTCCATTAGTGTCCTATTATGATTCAGGATTTTTAATTCTGGAAATTGTTGATGATTTTGAAATTCAGCTGTCCATTCTTTTGGGCTTGTGGTTGTGGCTTTAGCAACAGGCATCCTCTGAGGCCAGGACAATATGGCACCATCGCTGAAGTGGCCTTTGCAATCTGGAAAAGGCACAGGGGACTGAGGCACAGTGGAACAGTAGCTGAAACAGTTATTCTTGAAAGAGTAATTAAGCTGACAGAGTCTAACCTCTCAATGGTAGACTGGCATTTAATAAAAGAGATGAAGCCACCCACAAGCTGAGAAGAGTGGGATGCAGAGAAGAATGGGATGTGGAGATGAAGCTCAGAGCAGCCATGTGTCACTGATGACATATTGCCTGGAACATCTCTGAGAGTGGACACAGCTGATCTGTGACTGGGGTGGTGGCATGAGAGGTTGGGGCAGAGGCTGTGGTGACCTCAGGGCTGGTTCTGCAGGAGGGTCACCCCACCCTTCCCCATGACATGGTTCCATCAGCTCCCAGTAGGACAGATGGACAAAATTTTACCAGAGGACGAGGCATCATTTTCCCTGAGTGACATGTGCCTGCCTCTGCCTTCTGAGTGCTGGAATTAAAGGCTTGCAACACTGCCCAGCAAGGCACAGAATCTTAAGGATGACTTGGCCACAGTTTTACAGTCAGTCAGGACAGGGGACAAGGCCATTGTACTTTTCCAAGGGCTTTTTTTTTTTTTTTGCAGGGGGGTGATGTCTCATATAACCCAAGCTGGGCCTTGAACATGTTATGTAGCCAAGGATGACCTTGAACTCCTACAGATCCCCTTCTTTGTCCTCCCAAGTGCTGGGTGACAGGTATGCTTCGTTTGTGCCCCATTATCTCAGGCTGGATATTGATCCTAGGGTTCTGTGTGTGCCAGGCAGTAAGTACTCTACTAGATGAACTACATCTTTATCCTCAGTGTGATCTGATAATGGTCATGAGTTTTCACCTCCAGGTCTTATCTGGCTTTGCCCTACTGTCTGGAGTCTTTGAGTAAAACTTCAACAATTTCTAAGTCACCAATGAAGGGCTGGACCTGATGAGGTGGCCATGTCAGGTGCTGGTCCCCAGCCTTTTTACACAACAGGGTCTGTTTGGTTCCCCAGGATCCCAGCTGCTCCTTGTGCTCAGCCTCACTGCTGCCACCTGCTGGACCCTGAGACCCAAGTCATGGGCTCTGTTCTAGTTTCAAGTCCTCAGTTGAATCTCCATAGAGATTCTGCTGTGGGATGATTTTGTCCAGGATGCTGTAAACAGTCTCCTGTAATGCCAACCCTGTTTCACCCAAAGCAGTGACTGGGCCCTGCAACCATGATGCTTTCACAGGGGGAGGGGCACTTTCTGTGGAAGAGCAGCCTGGGGCTGTGTTGTGCATACATGGGACTTTTGTATACATGAGAGGCCATAAAATGCCTCTTTGGTTCTGCAGAAAGAAGATCAAGTGTCTTATCTTACTGCAGAACCATTTTAGTTAATAAATTCATCAATTGATAATTCTGAACCTATTTTCCTGGTATGTCAATGGTCATATAGTGAGCCATTTTGCCCCCTATGCCAGGGAGTTTCTTTTTGACCCAGCATTTCAACCTATTATGGGTAGGGAACATGAGACATCCTATTCTCTTCTGGAACTGCTTTGAGCTGACACTGGGGTGTTGTTGTCAGGGCCCAGAAATGCTGAAAGGCTAGTCAAAGGCTGGGCAATGGGGCATTTGTCAGGAGCTTGTGGTTATCTGACCCAGCTGTTGAGACAGGGATCAATCACATTGGCTGTGCTGGTCCACATCTGCTCTCCACAAGTCCAGAGATCATAGTCACTGTGGCAGTGTAGTCAGCAACTGAAGATTGGCGGTGGCTGCCAGCCAAGTGGAAACCTGTTGAGACAAATTTAAACTAGGAACAGAAGTTAAAATTGTGAACTTATTTGGAAGCTTTAGGTCCATAATCTAGTAATTTGGAAGGTCAGGAGTCCCAACACCAGGAGAGAGAAAAATACCATCCTTAGGAATAGACAAGTAGAGAAAATTTAAGCTGAACTTTATTGGAATCCTTTTTACCTCCATTTAGAGCATCCAATTTTTGTGACACTTTTTAATCCTCTGAGGCCTATATGAATTATCTTACAAAATGCCATAAAAGTTTTAGATGCAATAGTATTACTAATCTGTACTGAAATCCATGTCATAGACAAAGCAGATAATGGGATCTGTAAAACAGCAGAAGTGCACTCATACCTTTTATGAGTCTAAGCAAAAACTACAGATTTGGGTTAAAAACATGTGTATTTTCCTTCTGTCCAGAGAATCAAGTGTAGATTAGACAGAGATTTCTTTAGCTTAATCACAAGCACTTTTAAGTTTATATTTAATTATATATAATTTATATTTAATATTTAACTTAATTTATTTTTAAGTTATTATTTATATTGATGACAACAAAAATAAATCTAAAATGTTGAGTTGTGACGGAACAGTAAGTAGTCACTGTTCTACCAGCTTATCAGAACTCTATTAAATGTTAAGCTTTGACCTCTTATGTCATAGAAGAGGAAAGTGATCTGAAATATTTCTCATAATCTAAATCAATCATTTATATCTTCATACCTTGCATTTATATCTTAATTCATTTTCTTAGAGCCTCAAAGCATATACACTTTCGTATCCTCAGACCTTTATATATTTAAAAATATTCTTAGACACTTAAAACTTGCCTAGACATTAATATCTTCAGACCTTTTTTTTCAGACCCATATTTAAACCTTTATGACTTATTTCAACACTCATATCTTAGAACATTTTCTTAAAAATGAGCTAACAACCTGACTATAGCCTTGTAGAAGCATCTGGTTGTCTGATGTTGCCAAGCTGACAAAATTATAGCCATCCTAGCCATCAATACTATCAGAGATCTAGAAGGATAAAATTATACCTGAGTGAAGATGAAGCAGCTTCTGAATCTATTAAAAATGACAGGGACCATTCCATTCCCAGTTAGCCATCCCCAGGTCTCCAAATCAGTGGAGGCAGAAGTATCAAAACAGCATAAATCTTCAGCCCCAAGTCCCCTAAGGGGAGAGTTTTTTGTTTGGCAGAAGAACAAGGGGGAAAGCTGACCTTATTTGTCTAGGCCAAAGGGGTGTAATCAATTCCCCAGTGTCCTGCTGCTTGTCCACAGTCTGGGCTGTGTCCTGGAGGCAGGTGTTGCATCAGGGCTTCTTGCCCTGTGGTTAGCATTGCCGTAATCCAAGTAGAGACATTGTTGTGCCCCATAATCTTCTTTGGAGACCTTGAGTCACTGCTAGGATCTGGGAGTCTCTGTCTGATATGATAAGCTTTTTAATCAAGATTTTAAATGTGATATTCTGCAGATCTCTTAAGTATGAGGGCTGTCCAGGTATATCTGAATAGACAAACATTGTTTCTAGTTACTTGTTTGAAGCTCAGCCCTGAAAACACTTGCAAGGGACTAAGTAAAGCTCATCCCTGTCATTAATCACATCAGTTCCATAGCCTTATAATTTAAATATTTTTAAAAGTGTTCTTAAAAAGGTTAAAGTGTCTCAAACGTTTTCCTGCAGTATCAAAAATAAAGTACTCTCTTCTACTTCAAGAGGAAGAAAACATGGCAAAACCATAGTCAGTAAAAGGTAAAACCAAACTCCAAAGTGCACACAATCCCAAAGTTCAACATTTTGGATTCATTCACAATCCTTTTGATTGTTTAATTTAGAGGCTTGGCCTAAATCATTTCTTGACCCCATCCTTGGCAGCATATGCATAGCTTGCCTTCTGTGAGAGTCACCAGGACCTGAAACTGGTCCTGAGCTGTCCTTCTGCACAGCACAGCCAATCAGAGGACAGCTCTCCTGGTCCTTTGCCCCTTGTCCATGTCCTTCTCCCTCTGCTTCCTTCCCCTGCCTTGAACCCATGTCTCCTCCCTGCTTTCCCTGCTCTGCACTCACCATGCCTCCCTTTTGTCTCCCTGAAAACTGGCTCTCTAGCTTTCCCTGTGAGTGCAGGCTGCTGCCACCCTGCAGATTCAGTCTCAGGGTTGGAATCCCAGTCAGACTTCTGCTGCCCCTGAGGCTGCTGCTCTCCAACTCTCAGATGCTCCTCTTACCTGTTGGAGGGCTAAGCCCTTCTCAAAACCTGAGCACTTCCCATATGTGATGCATATACATTCAGGGAAAACACCCATATACATAAAATTAAATCAAATCTTTGTTTTGAAAATGCTAGCAGCATCAGGCTGTAGTGAAATATCATGACTTTTCAATAATGAATTTTATCTGGCCTAAGCTCTTGTAGATCTTATACTCACTAAGTTCATATGTGCGGCTGCCCTGGTTTGTTCAGAAAATACTGTTTCCACCACCTCTGGCTCTTATACAGTCTTTTTCCCTGACTCCCCTCTTTTTCAAAGATCCTTGAGCCGTGGGTAGAGGGATGTTAGTGTGTCCCCATGAGGACTGAGATGTACAGTTTCTCATTCTCAGGACGTTGGCCCCTTGAGTGACTCTGTTAATTGTCACCTGCTGCAAGGAGAAGCGGCTCTGACAAGGTTGAGAGACGCACAGATCTGTGGGGACAGCAGTGAAGTTGCTAGAGTCACTTTAAATCTGTGTCCATTAAGTAGAGGATGGGAGTGGATTTTCCTTATGGCCTAGGATTGTCACATGCAGGTTCTTGGACCCTTTAACAGTGCCAGGTGTGGGTTCCATTTCATGGAATGGGCCTTAGAATTTTGGGCCTTTAAATTTTATTTATATTATTTAATATATATTTAAAATGTTTATGTGTAGGGGTGTTTTGCTTGCATATATCTCTGTGCACCATATGCATGCTTGGTGCTCACAGAGGCCAGAAGAGGGTGTCATTGTGGTGAGCCATAAGAATATGTGGAATATAATGAGTCCAGCAGTATATAATAAACTATACTTTGACTGATCAAGGGTCCTTCAAGTGAGAAACCATTTATCATAGAATATTTGGTGTTATTTAGTTTCAATATTCAGCTGCTCCTTGTGATGAATTTCTTGTGCTCATAATTCCCATAGAACGTGTGTGTGAGCATCCTGCTCAGTCCTATTTTGGGTAAGTTCACATCGGCAGGACCTTCTGCCTCTGAGCTCCCTGTTCTCCTTTAGCCATTGAGTTGGGTGTCTGATTTCTGTAAATTTCCCCTTTAGCTAGGGCCAGGTCCAAATAAAGCACTGAAGGACTGGGAGGGGACAGAATAGCTGAGACCATCCCTTGCCTTCAGGCCTAGTGGCACTCCAGGGCAACTGACTGAGAACAAAGGAGGTTTTACATGTCTAGGTAGTGTGAAAGGTGAAACAGGATTCCTGGGAGACAGGATCACATGGCCAGAGAGAAGGGAGGAAGGCAGAGATTCTGTAGTGTTTCTCAGAGCCAGGAGTAAGGAGCTAGGAAGGAGAGATGGAGGATGAAGGAACAGAGGACGAAGATGAGGTGAAAGCATAGGAGTTGACTAAAACTATGAGGACAGGAAAAATAGGCACGGAGAGGTGGGGCCCCATCATCCTTCTGGAGACTTCAAATTCACAGAACAGCCACTATATTATCGTTTAGGTTTAGGCAGTGGTAGCACATGCCTTAAATCCTAGCATTCCAGAGGCAGAGATGCATCTGTGAGTTCAAGGACATACTGTAAATAGAGCCAGGCAGTGGAGACAGACACCTTTAATCCCAGCACTTGAGATCTCATGTTTTACTTGGGAAAGACACATGCCTTTAATCCCAGGAAATAATGGCAAGGACATAAGGCATGAAAACCAGAAACTAGAGGGTTTTTTTTTTTTAAACTTTTAGGCTTCTGAGCAGCAGTTCAGCAGAGATCCATTTGGATGAGGACTCAGAGGCTCCCAATTTGTGGAAATAGGATCGGCTGAGAATTTGGTGAGGTGATGTTAGCTATGGCTTTTCTGCTTCACTCATCTTTCTAAAGCTTTAACCCAAATTTGTGTCTCCATGTTTTTTATTTAATAAGACCATTTAGAAATTCATCTACAGAGAGGAACTGAATGTGAGGACGGAGCTGAAGCTGTGCAGAGAGAATTTTGTCATAGATGAATCAAGTAAATGGACAAAGAGTTTGGTGAATCTAGATTCATTACTCTGATGTTGGTAGCATCTCTTCTGGGCCCATGGGAAGAATATTATTAAGGCTGATCCATGAATAATATTAGAGAGTCATATCTTATGGAACTGGAGTTACAGGTGGTTGTGAGCCACCATGTGGGTACTGGGAATTGAAACTCAGTTCTCTACAAGAGCAGCATGTTCTGTTAACTGCTGAGCCGTCTTTCCAGCCCCTTGACGATTCAGATACAACTGTACTAAGTAAGGCTCTGAAGAGTTCAGATTTGTTCAAGACCCATGTTGAACATACAGCTACTACAAGGCTGGAGTCCAAGTGTGACCTGAAAGCCCATGTTCCGAATTCTGAGGAAGACTATCCTTTCAGATGCTTTAAAGATAAGAATCCAGAAATCTGGCTTGTAAAACATCAGCATAGGTTGACTTAAAGGGATTCTCAACTTTATCCTTTCTTCTCTTTTGGAGCTAAAAAAATAAATAAAGAGGCCAGGCCATAGTGGCACATACCCTTAATCCCAGCACTTGGGAGGCTGAGGCTGGTGGATCTCTGAACTTTAGGCCAGCCTGGTCTACTGAGTGAGTTCCAGAATAGGCTCTAAAGCTACACAGAGAAACCCTGTTGGAAAAAAATGATTCTAAAAGGAAGGCCCTCAGTGACCACTTACCCGAGGAGAAGGAAATTAAAATTTTATCTAGTGCCCTACCACACCAGCTCTACACGGGGCTTGTCCATTGCGAAAGGAAGGTCCTGGGCCTCAGGAGCCCCTGACACAGGAGGCAGCAAGTTTCCCCCCGGAAGATGATAGTTCCAGTGACCTGGACTTGGAACAACTCATGGAAGACACTGGAGAGGCAGAGGAGAGAGGGGAGTCGCAGCAGAGGGATGGCTCAGAAGAGTTCCTGGCGGGCCTCTTTGAGGAGTAGTGTACTCTGGTCCTTGTACTGCTAACTGCCTCTCAGTGATCCTGAGCAGATGTTGAATGTCGGGGTTGGTGACCTGCTCCAGGCTTCAGGTCAGTGCTGTTCATCATGGGCAGTAAAGCAGGTCTCTGGGTCCACTGCTTAGGCTGTGCTTCCTTTCATGTCGCTATGGCAACCTGCTTTCTCTGGAAGGTATAGGAGGCTGGGGAAAGCAGCAGGACCCAGGCCTGGGGAACCTTCAGAAAAGCTTCTCTGTGAGTCCTGATTCCCCTATTTCCTGGTAGTGACATGGCCTTAGGAAAGCATTGTGACCATCTGGTGTTTAGTTCCCTGTCTCACACCATCTATCTAGGGTTGCTGCTGATGTCCAGTGTGGTAGTCCATGGGAACCAGTCACAGAGTGTACTGGTTATTACCCTCCCAGATGTGGGTGTACATCGTGTAGACAGGCTGCCAGCATTTGGGACATTCCCTACTTTGAGCACTTAGAAAAAAGTGATAGAGGAGGGAATCTTAGAGGGCCAGAAGTTAAGGGTCACATGAATGACTCTTAATTAGATTCATTTAGGCAAATTCTGTGGATTGTTTTATTTTGTGAGGAAGATCAAGGAAGTTAGAAAAAGCAACAGGGATTTTCTCAATTTCTCTGAGCTCAAACGCCCTGACATGTGGATTTCTGTCTCTGGCCATGTTTATCAGTGACCCATGAGATTTTGTCTCTGGCTGTGGGTATCAGTGGAAGCTGGGAGTCTTCCTATTAGAAACACAGGCGACTCTGAGATCGTCACCCAGACCCACTCATTTGGTCTTTACGATGGAGTACACAGTCTCTTCCTGGGGGTTCCCATGGACGGGCTGGCAGGGTGGTGTTCCTGGGGAGGCTGGACTTGAGCGGGCAATGGAGGCGTACACGATGTTCTTATCCTGCGGGGACAAGAGGTTGGATGGCAGCAGTGCAGCTGTGGCCACCATAAAGCAGCAGCTGCAGCCTGAGTGTCCTGTCACACCTTCAGCAGCTGCAGCCTGAGTGTCCTGTCACACCTTCAGCAGCTGCAGCCTGAGTGTCCTGTCACACCTGCAGCAGCTGCAGCCTGAGTGTCCTGCCACACCTGCAGCAGCTGGAGCCTGAGTGTCCTGTCACACCTTCAGCAGCTGCAGCCTGAGTGTCCTGCCACACCTGCAGCAGCTGCAGTCTGAGTGTCCTGCCACACCTGCATCAGCTGCAGCCTGAGTGTCCTGCCCACACCTGCATCAGCTGCAGCCTGAGTGTCCTGCCCACACCTGCAGCAGCTGTAGCCTGAGTGTCCTGTCACACCTGCAGCAGCTGCAGCCTGAGTGTCCTGCCCACACTTGCAGCAGCTGCAGCCTGAGTGACCTGACCACACTTGCAGCAGCTGCAGCCTGAGTGTCCTGCCCTTCCTGCAGCCTTCACCCTTCTGCCTGCTTCTTCAACATCCCTTTAACTTCCCTCAGGCCTGAGTCTGAGTGGCTTACCTTGGGGTTCTCTTTGGGGTCCATATATTGTCCTAGAGAAAAGGAACACAGAGTGCTGAGGTCAAACTGTGACAGGGAGGGAGACAGATGGCTGGGAGTTCCAACAGTGAGGTGAGGACCTTGGTTACATGAGAGGGACAGGGTGAAGGAGGGAAGGGAGAAAATACAGAGGGTGCTCATGTAAGTGTGGGGTCTTGGGAGAAGAAGGCAGAGCCAGGTTGGGAAACAGGAAGCTGGCAGAATTTACCTTCAGGTTCAACATTCTCAGTGTTTTCAATGAGGTCCCTGCACAGGAACAAATGGACAACATATCAGAATCTGGACAGGAAAGGGTTAAGACATCAGGTGCTGGGCTGCAGAGATGGCTCAGTTAGGAAAGTAAGTGTCACATAAACAGGAAGTCCTGATTGCAAACCCAGGACCCACAGGATGCTGGATGCTGGAGAAGCAGAGACAGGCAGATACATCCCTGGAGTTTACTGGCCCGGACTAACAGAAGAGCTCTAGATTTGGTGAAAGACCCTGTCTCAAAAGATAGAGTGGAGGGCTGGAGAGATGGTTGATCTGGCAAAGTGCTCACTTCACAAACATAAAGACCCAAATTTAGGTCCCCATGGACCCATGTGAAAAAAGGTGACACAATGTACCTGGAGGGTGGTGATAGAGAGAGGAGGATCTCATTGAAGTTCATTGTCTGGGCAGCCTGGCCCAACTGATGAACTCAGGTTAGTGAGAGACCCTGCCTCAAAATAAATATTGAATAAAGGTGGGAGAAACTGAGGGGAGTCACTACATAGACCTATGACCACCACACACATGTACAAGTGCACACACACACACACACACACACACACACACACAAACACACGGGCACATGTGGATGTGCACCTGCACATGTACACATACAGGAACAGTAACAACACACACAGAACTGGGCATGGTGGTGCATGCTTGTAGTCTCAGTGCTCAGGAGGTGGAGACAGGGGACTCCTGATATTCACTGGCCAATCAATCTCGTCCAACTGTGAGCTGCAGACCAGTGGGAGACCCTGTCTGAACTAAACCAAACAAAATACACCCAAACAACAACAAAAACAATAACAAAGATCCAAAACCCAAGGAGAAATGACTTCGTGGGTAAGGCCAGACCATCAAGACTGACAACTTGAGTTTCATCCCAAGGATCCACAAGGTGGAAGGAAAGAGAAAGCTCTCAGAAGTTGTCCTGTGTCCTCCACATGTGGGCCATGTCAAGTCATACCCACACACATGCACACAAACAGATAAAATGTAATGAAATAATTATTTAAAAGAGTGGATGTCTCTCAGCACTAGCTGAAGGCGAGTCATTCTAGGAATTGGTTTGCCCTGGGCAGGAAAAGAGACTAGAAATAGGAAGAACCGAGTCTACCCTCTCTCACTACCTGGAAAACTAGAAGACAAGAAAGTTTCAGATCTCCTGGTAGGTGCTCAGGCTGGGTTTGAGGAACAAAGGACCTGAGATGGGACTGTAGGGAGGGCATCTGGCCAAAGAAGCCACAGGAAGAGGAGAGATGGAGGAAGCTGGGATGCAGTGTGGCTAGTGGATGCTTGAGTTATATGCACAAGGCCCTGGTTTCAACCCAGCACCTCATAAACTGGGTGTGGTACGATGCCTGTCTTCCAACAGTTGGGAGGGGGAAGCAAAAATCAGAAGTTCAAGGTCATCCTTGGCTATAGAGTGAGTTAGAGGCCAGCCTAGACTAAATGAGACTCTTTTCAGAAAAAAGGTGTTGGAGAAGGATGGTTCAGAGCAGGCCATGTACAGTAGGAAAAGAAGAGGCAGAAGAGAAGGGTGGAGAGGTTGGGAGGTGAGAGAAAAGGGTAAGAGTTGTGGAAGATCTGGAACAAAGGATTCTGGGGCAGCGGGGCTCACTGACCATAGAGAAAGACAGAGAGAGAAGAAAGGGAAGGATGGGAGAGCTGTTGAATCCAGGCAGATGTTCAAGGCTGAGAGGAAACAGAGACAGAGAGGGCAGCCCAGGAAATGGAAGGAGAGAGGGAGGAAGAATGAGGTCTAAAGGGGGTGTTGTTCTGGGAAGGAGACTCCTGAGACCCTGCACTCCTTGTCAGCATGTGAATCTGGTGCCCTGAGGAGCCTGAGGTCATAGAGGACAAGGAGGGAGCAGACAGGATGAGTCAGTGGTTAGGGAGATGTGAAGGGTCCTGGGTGTGGTTCTCTTTTTCTCTTTTTTAATGTTATTTGAAGGGGCTGGAGAGATGGCTCAGTGGTTAAGAGCGCTGGCTGCTCTTGCAGAGGACCCGGATGGCGCTCACCTGGCTGGGGTTTCGGCTTTAGTCCTCTGTCCTGTGGGAAGAAACAGTGTCAGTGTGACATCAGTGCTGACCCTCCACCATCCCTCTCATCTGTCCTCTGTGTGCAGACCACCTTCAGAGGACAGGGGAGCAGAGAACCTGCCCCAGGCAGTCAGAGAGGAGCCTGAGCTCCCTCTGCTGGGCTGTGTCCTACACAGCAACCTCCCCAGATCTCTGTCCATGTCCACCCCTGTCTCCTCTGCTTCCTTCACCAACCTTGTGTTCCCTCACTCCACACCTGCCTCATCTACTCTGCATTCACCAGCCTTCCTTTTTGTGACTTTAGAGACTGTCTATTTCTGGATTATATTTCCCTGTACTGGTTATTTGTCTTGGTCTGTACTATGCTGTTTTAATGACTGTAGGTCTTTTAAAATTGTCACTTATTTATTATATGGTTGGGAGTGTGCCACAGTTTTTATAGACGTCAGGGGACAACTTGCAGGAGTTGATTTTTCCACCATGTGGCTCCCAGGCTTCCACACTGACTCCTTTTAACCTCTGAGGGCTACTGTAGTTTTAAAAAAATCTATTGTTCATTTATTTATTTATATTTATTTAGCTACTGTAGCTTTAAAAGTTTTTTTTGTTGATGTTGTTTTATTTTGCTTTAAGCATTTTAAAATTATCTGCACCTCTTTTGGTGTGGATGCCATGAGAGCAGAGGCCTGTGGGATTCAGGAGAGGGCTTCCGATAATTTGCCTGGTGCCAGAGTTACAGGCGGTTGTAATCTGCCTGATGTGGGTGCTGGAGCAGAACTCAGGTTCTCTGCCAGAGCAACCAGTGCTCTTAACTGCGGAGCCATCTCTCCATCCTCCTGTTGCAACTTTGATAAACTCTGGGATCAGATAGCAGGAGTGCTCCATTATTGGCCTTTTTTGTTGTTATTTTATCTCATTTTGTTCTCGAGAATGTATGTGAATGTTAGAAGATGAATTATTTTTGCAAAACTCCAATTGTAGTTTAGATAACAATTATATTAAATTTACTGATTATTTTTGCAGTACAGACATCTTTTTTTAAAAAAATCCTTAATTCATTTTTATTTTATGACTATTTGCCTGCTTTTTTATTCTTTTGCCACACATATGTCTGGTCCCTGTGGCAGTCAGAAGAGGGCACCAGATCCCCTGGAACAGCAGTTACAGGTTATTGTGAGCCATTGTTTGGGTGCTGGAATCAAACCCTGGTCCTCTGCAAGAGCAGCCAGTGCTCTTAACAAATGATCCGTCTCTCCAGCCTCCTAATACAGACATCTGAACTAATTTTTCCAATTTAAGAATGAGATGATTCCTACTCACCCGCTTCCTCTTTCAACAATGTCCCCCACTGTGTTTTGGAGAACAAGTCATTTAGTGCTTTAGTTTAGGCTTTTTCCCTGTTTTTTTCTTTTTTTTTCGAGACAGAGTTTTTCTGTTAAGTTTTGTTGCCGGTCCTGGAACTTGCTCTGTAGTCCAGGCTGGCCTCGAACTCACAGAGATCCGCCTGGCTCTGCCTCCTGTGCGCCGGGATTAAAGGCGTGTTCCACTGCCACCTAGACTTTTCTAAGTGTTTTTAGATTATAATTTTAGTTTTAGAGATTTATTTTCATTTGTGTGTGTATATATGTGTGCATGATTGTGTATGCCATCCTGTTCCCATGTCTAAGTGGCCAGAAGAGAGCCCTGGGTGCCTGAAGCACTTAAAAATGCATTTTGTTTGTTTGTTTGTTTTTGGACAGCTCTATGAGATCCATACAAGTACTTCAAATATTCCTCCAACTAAACTGGTTAGCCCACCCTTGTGCAGGTTTGAGTGAAAAATATTGGCACAGGCTCATGTATTTGAACCCTTGGTCGTATTGTGAAGGGTATGGACCATTTAGAAGGTGCAGCCTTCTGGAAGTTACATGTTACTGGAGGTGCATTTTAAGAATATATTGCTGCACCTTACTTCCAGCTTTCTCCCTGGTTTTCTGCATGTGTTGCAGATGTGACTTCTCAGTGTCCTGCTTCAGCTGCCCCTCCACTATTAACCTTCCTTCTGGACCACAAGCCAAATCCAATTCTTCCTTCCACAAGTTACTTTTGATCATGATGTTTTATCACTGCAGTGGAAAAGTAACCGCCATTACACACTCTCAAACAGACTTCCTCTTTCTGTCCCTATATGGCTTGGTTGTTTCACCAGAGTGTTTCTCAACACACTTGGACTTGTTCCTGTTCCCTGGTCCCTGTGTCATCCATCTAATCACTGAGTGTTTGTTTGAGGTCTTCCACACCCAAGGATGACTTTGAACTACTGATCCTCCTGCCTGCCCCTTCCACACACTGGAGTTACAGACATGCACTACCACACCAGGCTAATCACAAAGTCTGAAAGCTTTTGCCTTGACTTTTTCCTGGTTCTGGCCATTCATCCCCATGTGCAGCTCCACTGTGGCAAAGTGACACAGCCTGGTCCCCTCCAGTCTGTGCTCTGCACCCTAAGACTGTGATGTCAGAATCCAGCTGCTGCTCAGGGCACAGCACCGCCCTTCACCTCTCACAGAGACACAGCTTTTCAGACACTGTTCTCTCCAGCTGACCTGCTTCCATCCAGGTCCAGGGTTTCTCACCTGGGCAGTGATTTTAGTCAATGACGGTATTAGTGACCACACATCCTGTTCCCTCTCCTGCCTCCTTCCTGGTTCAGCTTGTGCAGTGAAACCACCCCTCTCCTCCCCAGAAGGACATAAAAAGAAAACCCTTCCCTCTTTGGAGTCCCTGCCATGTGGGTGGAAACTGAAATCTCCTTAGAGTGCCCTGTCATGTTGATATCTACTTTCTGTCTGTTCATCACATCAATAACCTTTAGTAAACTCCTTCCTCCCTGGTAATCTGTCTCATTGACCCTCTTGAATCTTCATCTGAGATTTTCACACAGACTGATGTCACCATAGAAGGGTGCTGTGGTGGTCACTGCATTTTTCCTCTGGTATCAGAGACTTGGGGACCTGATTTACCAGGTTCCCTCTGGTCATTTCCTGCCTCCCCCACCAGCACTGCACTGCTCAAGAGTTCCTGAAATGGTTTCCCTTTTCTAGAAGGCCAAAGAGTGTCCTCTACATGACTCCCAGCCCTTTTCTGGCTATTTCGTGGAAGGAGGAGGGTTGAGATTAATTCTCATAAAATCCAGGCTAGTCTTGACATCAAGATCCTCCTGCCTCCACCTGCCAGGTGCACTTACTGAGGTGTGGATCACCACTGGCTGTCAGTGTTTTCATTTTTTAATTGTATTAGATGTTTTTATGCACCATGTGTGTGAGTGTGCACACACCATGGTGTGGGTGTGTTAAAGGACAACATCCAGACTCAAGCTCTTTCCTGACTCAGCCATGCCCTGACCCTGGCATCTGGGCTGTCATCAATCCCCTTTGAGGACTCTGGTGTGGACTGTTAAACACTTAGGAAGTGTCATGGGGTGTAGTCTTGGACCACTTACCTTTCCTTCTCCTCCACCTGAGGAACACTGTCAACCCCAAGACCCCAGCCAGGAGTACAGCAGCAGCCACTGCCAACCCAACTCTGGTTCCCAGACCCAGGGTCTGATTCTTCCCGCTCTTCTTCCCTTCTGTGGCTGTGAGTGCAGTTCTGGTGAGTGCAGAAGTTGCAGAGGTGGGGCTTGGAGAGGTGGTCCTGGGGGCTGGGAGGAGACAAAGGAAGTCAGCATTGAACGTGATTGGGAAGTGTAAGCCAAATAAATCTTTTCCTCCCTAAGTTCTTTGGTCATGGAGTTTTTCACAGCAATAGAAACTCGAACTAGGACACCTGCTGGCCCTTGCATCCAAGTCATGGGCTCTGTTCTAGTTTCAAGTCCTCTGTTGAACCCCCATAGGAACCTGCTGTGGGATGATTTCTGTCCAGGATGCTGCAATCTGTCTCCTGCAGTGCCAACTCCATTTCCCCAATAGCAGTGACTGTACCCTGCTCTCACAGGGTGGGCACTTCCTGTGGAGAACAGCCTGGGTCTTTGGTTTGTGTAAGTGGAAGTTTCTCTCCCTTCAACAACTCTGAAATACCTGGCAGCTGCTTCCCAAATTACCACCCAGAGACTTATATAATTAATATTTATTATATTATATTAATATAATTATATATAAATGCTCTGCTGGTAGCTCTGGCTTATTACTAACTGGCTCTTACACTTAAATTAACCCATAATTTTTATCTATATTTAACTTGGTACCTTTTCTCAGTAGGGCAGTCTCATCATGTGTCCTCTGTATCTGCCTGAGGACTCCTGATCCAACACTTCCTCTTCCCAGCATCCCCAGAGACCTGTGTGTGTTGCCATGCACTTGTAATCCCAGTACTTCAAGGGGAAAATAGGCAGGTCACTGGGACACACTGCCAGCTGTCCTAGGCTACTTTGTGAGTTCAGCCCAGAGTAAGATCCATCAAAGGAAACATAAGAAGAGAGACAGAGAGACAGAGAGAAGGAAAGAGAGACACAGAGAGAAATCTATCACTAGGGGTCTCTTTGCTTAGACATGAAAGAGAAAACGTGCAAAGAAGAGTACTATTGAATTTGGCTACAAAAATGAAATTATGGAAAGAGAATTAATAAGCCAACCACAGGATTCTTTTCAATACTTGTTACAAATATTTGTACAGTAGCGATATCTTTGCCCTAAATGAGGATATTTTGCTCGGATGCAACATTTCTTTCTTTCTTTTTTTTTTTTGAAACATTTCTTTTGAGGTCTGTGGATGCAGCTCAGTGGTGGAGTGCTTGCCTAGGGTGCACGAGGCCCTGAGTCCATCTCAAGCAGGGGACACAGGAGTGGTGAAACGCCATTTTGGTCCAGCTCTTGGGAAAGAGTTCAAGGCCATCTTAGGTTATATAGCAATTTGAGACCAGCATGGACACATGAGACTCTGTCTTAAAGAAATGGAAAAAAAAGAAAAATGTCTTTTTATCGTTAATTTAATAATTTTAAAAACAATAGGCAAGAATATTCAGTTAATGAATTAATTTTAAAAATGATGATAAAAAATACTGATGAAGAACTCACAGTGGAGGTGAGGTTTAAGTCAATGACAGAGCCCTTGTCTAGTGTGCACGTGGCCCTGGGAACAACAAAAAAACATGGTGTGTCTTCCTGAAGCAGAGGAAGGCATGGCTGCCTTAAATTGATTGTTCTACAAGCACCTAATAGATTATCACAAAGGCTGGAGACATTAGGAAAGGAGGAAGAGGGAGAGGCTGGAAGAACAGGAGCCATTTAGGGAAACGTGTAGGAGACACAGGAAATGCAGATGTAAGGTGTCTGTCAGCTCTGGCTGTGGAGTTTATCCTGAACCAGCACAGGGTTAAGATGAGGACTGGTTTGCCAGGGGACACGGGTGGGTCTAACCTGGAAGGGACAAACCAATTTATCACTGGCACTGCTGAGAATTGGTGATATAATTAATGATAATTGATTATTATTTGATTATTAATTTTATAATTTATTTTCAGCAGTGGTACATGAATGTGTGTATGTGTTTGTGTATCTGTGTGTGTGTTTGTGTGTGTGTCAGAGGTTAACCTTGGGCATTCCTTCCTCAGATGTCATTCACCTTATTTGTAAGACAGACCACGTGAGCACCTGTAACCACAACACCGTGGAGATGGAGACAAGAGGATCAATGGGCTTCACAGCCCATCAGCCTGGCCCCAAACAGTGAGCTCCAGGTTCAGTGAGAGACCCTGCCTCAAGGAATAAGGTGGGTCTTACTAAAGGAGGAATCCCAATGACCATCCACTGTGGCCTTCCCAAACACAAATATGAAATACACCCCCCACATACACGTGAACCCATGCAAACACACACACACACACACACACACACACACACACACACACACAGTTACACCATATGTACACATCACAAATCAAAAAAAAAAACAATAGTGAATCAACAGAGGCATGTCTACTGGTTGAAGATGTTTGAGTAAGGTCCTTACGGCTGTTCTCACAGCTACTTTCATTGCATTTTCTGTCTCCTTCTCTCTCTGTATAATGACAGAGAGTGCCAGCAGGTGACAGTGCTGGGTAATGTCACACAGGACAGGCTGGGTGTGGTCTGTGTGGAAGCTGCAGTTACAGTGATGGAGGGGAGAGTGAGAGAACTGTCATGGGAGGAGGGTCTGTGTGGGGGGGATGGGGGGGGGGGGGGAAATGGGGGGAAAAGATGGGGGAGGGGGGGAGTGTCTAGAGACGGTGAAGTGGGGGGAGGAGGGGGGCAGGGCCAGAAGGCACTGTGGAAGAGAGATATGGTGTAAATCTAGATCTAATGGAGACCTGACACAGACAGGTGAAGGTGCTCGTCTGGAGAGGCAGATCACGTGGATTGTGTCACGAGGGGGGGGGGGGGGTAGTCAGTTTGGGAAAGGAGCAGGAGACTGGGCATCGGGGAGCTGAGGGGGGGGTGGATCTGGGGCATGAGGGCAGCTCAGAGGAGCAGCTAAGCTGGGATGGTTGTGGGGAGGGGGGAGTGTCAGAGCTCTGGGGAAGGGACAGAACACACGAGAGATCTGTGAAGACAGAATGTAGATCTCTAATGACATCTATGTACAAGAAGTCAGGTCACAGGCATGAGTGTGAGTTGGTGAGTTGGGTTCCAGTATGTGACTGCCACACCTCCACGCCATGTCTTGTGTTCAGACAAACTCGACAGAAGTACACTGTCTGGTCCTTCTCTGTCAAGTCCACCATTCTGAGGGCTCCGGTTGTCTGAGGCTGTGTCCAGTTCAGGAAGAGACGGTTCTTGAAATGCTCATGTATGAAACCCGAGAAAGAGTTGTAGATAATTTCCCCATGGAAGTGCTTCCATCTCCACAGAATTCTCATCTGCGGATCCTCTGCCAACTCCCAGGAGAAGTAGAAGGAGCAGGGGATCTCGATGGAGCTGCCCGGGACACCAGAGAGGTGTGCTGGTTGGTTGACCCCAAAGGCATTTACTCTGTTGGATCCTGCTGAGTTACCTGGGAACGATGGGGAGATTTTGCAAACACTTCAGGGCTTAGAAAGGACAATACAGAATTTCTGACTCTTCACCTACCAGTGGATTTGGACACAGGCAAGGACTGTCCTTATGTCCCACTGTCCCATATGGGACAGGACACACAAGCAGTGTTGGGCTGGACCCACTCTGAGGATGAGCTCCCTCTTGGGGCACAGAGCACTCACTGGCTCCTCTAGCAGACCCCTGTCCACATGACAGCCTGCTCTTCCCAGCCCCACTGGCCCCTCCTGTGGTTAGGGCAGAGTTCCTGCTAACAAGGTCCCCACCACTCACCAGCTTGCAGACAAGCAGCTGACATCAGCAGAAGCAGGATCCAAGCCATGGCCTGATTCCCTCCCGGAAGTGAGACCAGCAGAGACATCAGGCAGGAGAGGAGCCCTGTGCAGGGACCCTGGGGTGCTCAGGAGTCAGGAAGAATCAGTGTAAAGGGGCACACAACCCCAGGGCCTTCTCATGTGGAGGACAGAGTGGGGCAGGACCTCCCCATCTCCACCTCCTTGTGACCAGACAACTTCCTTCATGATTCTGGCTTCTTCTTTCCCATGCTGCAGAAGATCCGCCCTGTGGTCACTGACAGGATGGCTGGGCCCTTGAGCCCAGCCCCCATTTTAGCTGGAAGATATGGAACTGGCCTCTGTATGATGGGCTCTCATCCCCTGTCTTATCCACTCTTGTCCATTTCTCATGTGGTCTGTAATCACTGTTTCCTCACCTCCAGATTTCCTCCACTCCTGCTCTCCCCTTATCTATTTCTCTTTGTGTCCCCCATCATGCTGTTTGTCTGTCTGTCTGATTCTCTAATAACCTCAGGTACAGACGTATTCAGTTTCTGCTCACTTCAGACACAGCGAGGATGGAGGTGATGAGGAAACACATTCAGTCCCAGCCCTAGCTCGGTGTCCCCACCACCATCTGCTCTGTGTCCTCTTCTTGTCCTTCAGGGACTCTGCACAGCACCTGGCAGAACCAAGGCCAGTGGACACTGTCGCCCTGGCCTGCTCACTGCTGCCGAGTCTGTAACTGCCCTGGGCTTCCTGGGTGATCGTCTCCCTCCCCTAGACAGTGACTCCAAAGCTGCTCCAGTTTCTGAAGGAGACTTTCTACATCCCACCAACCTTCACACACCTCAGAAGAGGATGCCAAGGATCAGAGAAGCCCTGGCACATGTCACGTGACTGTCACACGGCAGGTTGACTGGACTTCATCCCATCAAGGACTTGTAGTCCTCCACTCCACACAGACTTCAGGCCTTTCTGCTCTGTGCAGCCTCTGAACTTTCCTCAATAACCAGGAATCTGTTGCTGGACTCCAAGAATGCTGTTTCCCCAAAGTACTAGAGTGACTCCCTCTAGCTGTGGCTGTTCTAGAACCTTCTTTGGATGCAGTGGACAAAGAAGGCTCAGCGCAGTAATGTGTCACTCATGACATATCCTCTGAGATGACTCTGAGAGTGGACACAGATGACCTGTGACTGGGGTGGAAGTCTGAGAGGTGGGGGCAGAGGTTGTGGTGACCTCAGGGCTGGTTCTGCAGGAGGGTCACCCCTCCTTTCCCCATGACATGGTTCCATCAGTTCCCTGGAAGACACGATTGTTCCAGAGGAAGTGGCATCATTCTCCCTGAGTGACATGTGCAGAGGCGACTTCCCATTTCCTCAGATTCCGTCACTGATTGCCTTCTCCATGCTTCCCTGCAGGTGGCTGTGCAGCTGCCTCTGTCACATCTGCTGTCTCTGCCTTCCTCACAGTCCCCATGGCCCTCTGATCCCTTGACCGAGGCTCTCATGGACCATGACCTCATTATTATGTCCTCATAGCCAGCTAAACATGGACACATTTCTATATCCATTCATCCTGCCCTTGGAGACGCTGAGCACAGATCCTTTGGGATGAGTTGGCCCAAGTGGTAGTCAGGAGAGAGGGTGAGGTCTATTGTTCCTGTCAGAAAGTCTTTCCTCCATTATTGGATGGGGTGAATGTGACCCAGGCTGGGACTTTGAACTTGCTATGTGGACAAGGATGACTTTGAACTCCAAAGATCCTCCTCTCTGCCCTTCCAAGTGCTGGGTGACAGGTTTGCCCCTCATGCCCTGCTGGAGATAGAACCTAGGGTTCTGTGCATGCCAGGCAGGTAAGCAATCCACTTTAGCCTCAGGGATGGCAGAGAGGGGGCTCTCCTCGTCCTGAGAACTCACCTCCAGGTTTCATCTGGCCTGGCTCTACTGTCTGGCATCTTGGGTAAAATATGTAAGTCTCTCAAGGAAGGACTGGACCTGATGTGGCTGCCATATGTCTGTGTTGGACCCCAGCATTTTTACACAACAGGGTCTGTTGGATCTTCAGGATCCCAGCTGTCCCTTGTGCTCAGCCTCACTGCTGCCACCTGCTGGACCCTGAATGCCAAGTCATGGGCTCTGTTGGAGTTTCAAGGCCTGGACTCTGTTGAATTCCCATAAAGATGCTGCTGTGGGATGATTTCTGTCCAGGATGCTGAAAGCAGTCTCCTGCAATGCCAACTCTCTTTACCCCAAGACCAGTGACTGGGTCCTGCAGCCATGATGCTTTCACAGGTGAGGGGCACTTTCTGTGGAAGAGCAGCCTGAGGCTTTGGTGTGCACACGGGGCTCCTGCATGCATGTGACCATGGGGAGTGTCATACTACAGTGTGAGAACCTGGCTGCTGCTCAGGCTGTAGCACCTGTGTGCCCTGCCCCCACGGAGTAAAGAATTAAGTGTAATTTAAAAAATCAAAATTCAATGTGGGCTAGGCATGGTGGCACATGCCTTTAATTCTAGCTTTTGGGAAGCAGAGTCAGTTTGAGACTAGCCTGGTCTACATGTCCAGATCCAGGTCAGTATTGACTTCATAGAACTTGTCTGAAAAAAAAAAAAACCAAAGCAAATAAACAAACAAGAAAACCAAAACCCCAAATCTAAATAAAGAAACAAAAACCAAATTAAACAACAAAAACCTAAAACAAACAAACAAAAAACACAAAGTGGAAGGCATCAAGAATAGTAATGCAGGAGGTTGTCCTCTGTCCTCCACATACATGAAAACACACTCACTTGCACATAGACACACACAATCATTCAAGGCATGTTTCACAGCTGATCTGACACCACACATTTACCCAGTCCTCATCTTGAGTAAACACGGCCTCCCAGGCATGCTATGACCCTTCAGACTCCATTTTCTGACAGTGTCCCCAGCATTCAGACTCTGATTTTATACCCAGCTGTGTTTTCCCATAACAGTGGTGACAGAGAACAGGCTCAACCCTTCCTATTTCTGTCTGAACCATCCAATTAAAGAAACATCCCTCTAATAACCTACACTGAAGACCCTGTGGGTCCTGACGCTACAGATATCATCATTGATGAAATCTGTCTGTCTCTCCACCCCTCCTGTCACACTAGGTTCCTAGCACTCCTTGAGTTCTTTTTCTGAATGACAACATACAGACCCAGAGTCACCTGTCCAGACTGGGTCCCGGAGAGAGTGGAGGAGATGCTAAAGAGGGTGGAAGGATGGCGGCTGGTGGTGTAGACAGGACACTCAGGCTGCACCTGAGACTTTACATTAGCACAGTTGCCCCGCCCCCATCTGACCTCTTCTTTCTCCCCAGGATGACATCATCATCTTCATCTCCCTCATGTGCTGCCAACATCAGCATGAGCACCTCCCTGCACCCCTGCCTGAGGCCCCCAAGAAGACACTCTATAGTGTGTACTAAAGGGTCAGTGAGTAGGGCTAAGAACCAGTTCAGTCTCCTGCTCCTCTGGTACAAAATCTCCCAGCTTCTGCTGATGTGAAAGGTCAGGAACAGGAACTCAAGTCATTGAGTGGAGGTCACAGAAACTGAGAAACACACAGTTCCTTCTTCAACATTAATTATGTTGCATAAAAAACCCAAAATACCAACATACAACAAACAACAGCAACAAAACAAAACAAACCCAAAAAATTATTTATGGTCACAAAATTAGTCTAACTGAATCCAAATAGAAAATCTTCAAGTTCTCTGTCTCCAACTGAAAGTGAACAAATGGATGACCTGCCTCCCTGACCTCTCTGTACTGTTTAGAGTTTCGGTTGACCTTCTTGTTGTTTATTTCAAGACAGGGCCTCATGTAGCCCAGGCTGGCCTCAGGCTCAATAGGTGCTAATGAGAGCCTCCAATTCATGATCTTCCCATCACTACCTGTCCATGGTTGGGATTACAGGCATATGCCACCATCTTAGATTAGATGGGCCTGTGAGGAAAGGAAGCCCAACATAGGATCCAATCAAGCCATGGTCTGTCACCTGAGTAGGAGCATGGAGGAATTGGGACTATGGCTGAGATGTCAGTGTCCAGGGAGAAGGGGAGAGAGGAACCAGGGTTCTGTGTGTGGACCATGGTCCCTGCCTCTCTCTGTGTCCCCTGTCATGGACACAATTACGTCACTCTCTAAGAGGTCTCACATAGGGACACAAGAGAGACACTGAGATGGATTGCTGGGAGTAAGATATTTATTAGAAAGTGTTATTGATTGCATAGACACAGGAAACAGCACAGTAGGGCTCTCAGGACCAGAGACAGACAAACTGACACGTGTTCTGATGGGAGGACATCAGAGCCCACATGGCAGAAGTGGGGGTTCTCTTCTTGTACTTGTCCAAGGACAGGATGTTTCACACACAAGCCTGCAGCCATGCTCCCTGATTCCCAGGCAGGAGGCAGGGAAGCAGGGAGATGCTGCATGTGTGACAACCACATGATGTAAAGTGACCTCCCTGGTGAGAGATCCTGGCCCCTGGAGTCTGTTAGCTGGGGACTAAAAGACAATGTCTCAGCAGGTGCCTAAGAGTGACCCAGAGAGGAGGAGGACAATTTTCCAGTCAGTTTTCTTCTTGTACCATTTGGGTTCCTGGAAATTGCACCCAGGTTATTGGGCTAGGCAGCAGGCACCTTTTCCACTGAGCTATCTTGCTGGCTCACACAACTTCTTGTCATAGGAACTCACGAACTTTAGATTGACAGATGTGGAAAAGGCATGGGACTAGACTAGACCCTCTGGATACAGGAGACAGTTGTGTAGCTGGGTCTGTTTGAGGAGCCCTTGGCAGTGTGATTAGGATCTATCCCTGGTGCATGAGGTGGCTCTCTGGATCTGATTACTCTGGTTGGACACCTTGCTCACCCTTGAGACATGGGGGAGGGGCTTGGTCCTGTCTCAACTGAATGTACCAGGCTTTGCTGTCACTCATGGGAGAACATACTCTTTTGTAGGAGGGAATGAGGGGTCGGTGGGGGGATTAGGAGGGAGTGGAGGGCACAGGAGGAGGGATGAGAGGGAGTTCTGTGGTTGGTCTTCAAAATGAGTAAAATATTTTTTAAAAAATTTAGAAAATGTTATTATCATGATTTATCCTCTTGGGGAATCTACATTTTTTTTTTTAAATGATATAGCTTCTCACTGGCTTGGAACTCACAAATTTGGCTGGAGTATCTGGACAGCCAACCCCATGTTTCTGAAAGGCTCTTGCTTGTGCAGCAAGGAGATTACAATTCCTGCCACCCCACTGGCTTATAATGTGGGTCTCCAGTTCAAGCTCAGGTCCTCCTGCCTATGTGCAAGGCTTTTCTGACTGAATCATCTCTCTGCTCCCTTGGATGCCTCTCATAACAAACTTCCCCACACAGCCCCTCAGCTGCTCCTTGGGATGACAGGCTCTCCCCTGGCTGGGGTTCATCTTTAGTCTGCTGGCCTGTAGGAGAAGAAACAGTGTCAGTGTGGCAGCCATGCTGATCCTCCATCTGCCTCTCAGCTCTTCTCTGTGTTCAGACAACATCAGGGCCCAGGGCAGCAAACAGCTCTGCAGGAGACATTCAGGGACAGCTCTGAGAGTCACCAGGACCTGAGGACAGTCCTCAGCTGTCCTTCTGCACAGCACAGCCAATCAGAGGACAGCTCTCCTGGTCCTTTGCCCTTGTCCATGTCCTTCTCCCTCTGCTTCCTTCCCCTGCCTTGAACCCATGTCTCCTCCCTGCTTTCCCTGCTCTGCACTCACCATGCCTCCCTTTTGTCTCCCTTTGGCTCTCTAGCTTTCCCTGTGAGTGCAGGCTGCTGCCACCCTGCAGATTCAGCCTCAGGGTTCGAATCCCAGTCAGACTTCTGCTGCCTCTCAGGCTGCTGCTCTCCAGCTCTCAGATGCTCCTCTTACCTATTGGAGGGCTGAGCCCTTCTGAATCCCAGGGGCCACATCTTCAAACTTTATTTCTGCTCTCTGTTACACTCCACTCTCTGCTCATCTCTGCTCCTGTCCTGCAGTCTTCTAGTCACCATGGCTTTAAATCTGCTCTGAACACAGTCACACTTTGGCTCTTGTGTTGTGTGAGCACAAGGTCTCAATGAGCCCAGGTTGACCTGCAACTTTCTGTGTATCTGCAGATGACCTTGAACTCTGATTCTACTCTCTGTCCTTCCAATACTGGATGAGGTGTCCCCTACTGTGTCCCCATGTTGTTTCTTAGAATCCTTGTTAATTTTAGAAGACAATTCATTTATTTTTACAAAATTCAATTGGATTTGAATTCGGATTGCATTGATTTTTAGAGTGTTTTGCATTGTAAGGACTGAATGTATAAAAATTTCCCTTATGCTAATATCCTTACATATTTTAGTATTTTCATACTTTCAAAAATTATTTTTCATCAGTATGTACTTGGCATGTGTGCACACATGCATGGATGATTGAGAGGATGCTTGGAGAAATTTGTTATGAGAGGATGCAGGATCTAGAGATGATTCCTCAGGAAAGCCTTGCACAGGCAGGAGGACCTTGGTTCTGTCCTGAAGGAGCTTTCACCTATGTTTTTGAGACGGGTCTGTCGTTGGCTTCTCACTGATTGGGCAAGGCTGGCAGCACAGTCACTGTCAGGGATCCTACAATCTCAGCTGTCCTCGTGTCTGCCAACATGGCCAGCATTTAAGTGGGTCGGGGATGGAACCCGTGTCCTGTGTTCCTGGGTGAGCACTTTACCCACTGAGCTATGTCCTGGCTGTTGTGTAACTTCTCAGCACTGTTCTGTTTTTAGGGTACAGATCTTTCACCTCCTTTATTGCAGCTTTTCCTAGACATATTCTTTTAATTTGTAGGTTTTTTACTCACCATGGTTTTAATTTCTGTTTTAATACCATATCCTCAACTCAAATATCTCTATTCAAATGAGCAGCTGTCCCCTGAGGCACCCACATGGACCCTTGAATCCCTTAGCACAGGCTCTGTGTTCATCTGAACTTGATTCTCCAGTTTCCAGCTGGGATTCTAAGGAAGGAGGTGCAGATTCAGTCCTGGGTGAGTTCTGCCTCCTTTCTCTCCCTGTGTTCTCTGAACTCTGTCCTGCACAAGCTCGTCCTTCTCCATGTCCACAGCTGAGAAAACTCAGAGGGGAAGCTCAGGTGAGGCCTGTCCTGGACCACTTACCTTGGCTTCCACCAGAGGAAGACCATCAACACACAGACGGGGGTTATGAGCACAGCCGTGGCCACCACCACCCGACTGTGGCTCCCAGGTTCACAGTGAAGGATTCCTCTGGCCCTCTGTGTCCTCCAGGCCAGCTGTGGTGACTGCAGAGGTGACGATGGAGGGGCTCTGCATGGTGGTCCTGATGCTGGGGAGAGATGAGGAGTGAGCAGATCCCCTGGATGAGGGAGGGATGGGGTGAGTGTCACACCTTGTCTCCTCTGTGGGATGTGGGATGGGGACAGCGGTTAGAAATTCACAGAGAGCGGAACACATGCTGAAGGCTGAGACTCCAGGAGAGCAAGCTCAAATGTTCACTCTCCACCTGTCCTGGAGCTGTGTCCTCAGATTGTCATCTGGTCACAGATAATTAGGCCATGGAAATACAGTTGTTTTTGTCATAGATGTAGGTAACATGCAGACAAGACTCAGTCCTTAGAGTGTTGGCTGCTTGTTGCCTTAGAACCTGAGTTTAATCCCTAGTGTTCATAAAAAGAGCTGGATGAATTTGTCATGGCTTTAATCTTAGCCCTAGAGCGAGGAGATCTTGAGTTCAAACCAGCCTTGTCTATGTATAGAGCTCCACACCAAACAGAACTGAGTGAGCTGTGATCCCAGTGCTGAGGAGGTGGAGACAGGCATGTGCGTGGAGCTCACTGGCCAGCCAGCCTTGTCTACATGGCAAACTTGAAGCTAGTGAGAGACCCTGTCTCAAAAATAAAGGAAGGACACCTGAATGTTTTTCTAGCCTCACATGCACATCATGAAATGCAAACATTCACACACATGCCCTCACACCAACACACACTGAATAAACAGACCCACATGTTCACACATAAGAGAATACAGAAAATGTACAACAAAAATACTTAATTTTGGCCATAAATGTACAGCTCAGTGCAGGGTGAGCACATCCATTCACTCTACAAACATCACTAAGTTAAATTGCACACCATTTACCTATTTGGATTCACTAAAACAACAGTTTCCAACCTGTGGCTCACTACCCCACAGTGGTAGATATAAGACATCCTGCATATCAGACATTCACAGCATGATTCATAACAGTAGCAACATCACAGTTATGAAGTAGCAATGAAAATAATTTTATGGTGTGCTGTGGTCACCACAACATGAGGAACTGTACTAAATGGTCTCTGCATTAGGAAGGTTGAGAACCACTGCTCAAGAACCATGAAACAGCTCCTTTCTCTCCTTCCCTCAGCACTAGCAGCTGCTGGTTGACATTACATCAGGTCAACATGGCGGCCATAGAGACTGCACAGAGAACTGTGCTGTGGTGTCCTATCACAGGGTGGCTTAGTCCAGTCAAGAGCCACAGCTGGCTGTGGTGGCACAGGCCTCTAAGCAGCACTTGGGAGATAGAGGCAGGTAGATATCTGTTAGTTCCAAATCAACCAGGGCTAAATGGTGAGACCCTCTCTTATAAAAACCAAAACACCAAATATAAATATAAAAATATACAAAATGTAAGAAAAAAAGCCACAGAGCAAGATTGTGATCAACAACTAAGCACAGAGTCTCCCAGCTGCTGCAGGGCCATGGGAAGAGCACAGGGGTAACAGTCACAGAGTGACCAGGCTGGACCTCAGTGCTCCCTGTGCGCGGGACTGCAGTTACTTCTGCTGCAGAGGAGAGGCAGGGATCAGAAGACAGAGCAGCCACATCATGAAACGGGGACATTAGTTCCCAAGAGCCTTGGAGCTTGTGTGGGAGAGGTGAGGGCAAGAGGGTAAGGAAGGAGAGAGGGGGTTGTGAAAGTGGAGGAGACAAGGGAGTTGGGTAGAAAGAGGTGAGGGATGTGTGCTGGAAGCTAGGAGGGGAAATGGGGGACTGTGGTGCTTGATGGCAGTTTGCACTTAGACTGGAGGACTCCAAGATCATCCAATGGGCACCTGCAGTTTGTTCTGGTTAGGTTGGAGCTGTGTGGACATTCTCTATACAGGGACTCACTGGAGCCCTGCTATGGACCAAGTGAGTCAGCTACATCCTGGAGAAGTCACTCAATTGAGGTCCTGGAGAAGTGGCCTGGCCTGAGTGTTAGTTTGGGACAGGTAGGGGTGAACTGACTTGGGAGGGGGCATGTGGAATCCTAGAGAGGGCTTGGGTTCCATCTTATCAGAGAATGACAGACAAGGTCAGAGGAGGCAGCAAAGACCTGTCAGGACCACAAGGTAAAGATCCTGTTGGCAGAGGCCTGGACAGAACCACAGGAAAGGAATATGAAAGAAATCTCAGAGTCATGGAGCCTGAGGTGATACTGAGGGGACAAGGAAGCCAGAGGCATTAAAGCCAGAGCCAGGGTGGCTCACCAGGTGTGATGGTCAGCTGGGTGCCTTGAATTGACTGCACATTCTCCAAGCCTTGTTTTGTGTTCAGATGAACTCGGCAGAAGTACTTTGTCTGGTCCTTCTCCTTCAAGTCCAGGATTCTGAGGACTCCGGATGTCTGAGGCTGTGTCCAGTTCAGGATGAGCCGGTTCTTGAAATGCTCATGTATGAAACCCGAGGAGGAGTTGTAGATAAATTCCCCATGGAAGTGCTTCCATCTCCAGAGAATCCTCATCTGTGGATCCTTTGCCAACTCCCAGGGGAAGTAGAAGGAGAAGGGGATCTCGATGGAGCCGCCCTGGACACCAGAGAGGCGTGCTGTTTGGTTGACCCCAAAGGCATTTTCTCTGTTGGATCCTGCAAAGTTACCTGGGAAGGATGGGGAGAATCTGAAGCTACTCCAGGGGATGGAAAGGACAACCCAGAGCTTTCTGAGCCATCATCCACAGGTAGGTGTGGGACACAGAGCAGGACTGTCCCTGTGTCCCATTGTCTCATATGGGGCAGGACAGACAAGGAAGTGTTGGACTGGACCCACTCTGAGGATGAGCTCTCTCTTGGGGCACAGAGCACTGGCTGGCTCCTCCAGCAGACCCCTGTCCACATGACAGCCTGCTCTTCCCAGCCCCACTGGCCCCTCCTGTGGTTAGGGCAGAGTTCCTGCTAACAAGGTCCCCACCACTCACCAGCTTGCAGACAAGCAGCTGACATCAGCAGAAGCAGGATCCAAGTCATGGCCTGATTCCCTCCAGGAAGTGAGACCAGCAGAGCCATCAGGCCAGAATGGAGGCCCTGTTCAGGGACCTTGGAGTGCTCAGGAGTCAGGAGAGACTCAGGGTAAAATGACCCACATCTCCTGGGCCCTCATCTATGGAGGAGAGATTGGGGACAGGTCCTCCCTATCTCCATCTCCTTGTGACCAGCAACTTCCTTCATGATTCTCGCTTCTTCTTTCTCAAGCTGCAGAAGATCCGCCTTGTGGTCACTGACAGGATGGCCTGCCCTTGATCCCAGCCCCTATTTTTGACAGGAAGATATGGAACTGACCTCACCATGCTGGCCTCTCTTCTTTTCTGCCTTGTCCTCCTGTTTTATCAAGTCTTGACCATTTCCAATGTGACCTGTAATCACTGTTTCCTCACCTCCTGATTTCCTCTACTCCTGTGCTCCCCTTCCTCATCTGTTTCTCATTGTGTGTCCAACCATGCTGTCTGTCTGTCTGTTTGTCTCTCTCTCTCTCTTCTCTTCTCTCTCTCTCTCTCTCTAATAACCTCAGGCACAGAAGTGGTCAGTTTCTGCTCACTTCAGACACAGCGAGGATGGAGGTGATGAGGAAACACATTCAGTCCCAGCCCTAGCTCGGTGTCCCCACCACCATCTGCTCTTTGTCCTCTTCTTGTCCTTCAGGGACTCTTCACAGCACCCGGCAGAACCAAGGCCCAGTGGACACTCTCACCCTGGCCTGCTCACTGCTGCCGAGTCTGTAACTGCCCTGGCTTCCTGGGTGATCATCTCCCTCCCCTAGACAGTGACTCCAAAGCTACTCCAGTTTCTGAAGGAGACTTTCTACATCCTACCAACCTTCACACACCTCAGAAGAGGATGCCAAGGATCAGAGAAGCCCTGGAACATGTCACATGACTGTCACATGGCAGGTTGACTGGACTTCATCCCATCAAGGACTTGTAGTCCTCCACTCCACACAGACTTCAGCCTGCCTGCCCCGTTCAGCATCTGAAATCCCCTCAGAGGACTTGGAATTGCTGTTGGGTTCCCAGGGGATGTTTCCACATAGCACTTGAGTGACTCCTTCTAGCTGTGGCTGTTCTAGAACCTTCTTTGGATGAAGTGAGCAAAGAAGGATCAGAGCAGCAATGTGTCACTCATGACATATTACCTGGGACGTCCCTGAGAGTGGACACAACTGACCGGTGCCTGGGGTGGAGGTGTGAGAGGTGGGGCAGAGGCTGTGGTGGCCACAGGGCTGGTTCTGTAGGAGGTCATCCTACCCTTCCTCATGACTTGGTTCCATCAGTTCCTGAAGGGTTGGAAGACAAGTTTGTACCAGAGGAAGTGGCATCATTCTCCCTGAGTGACATGTGCAGAGGCGACTTCCCATTTCCTTAGATTCCTGCACTGATTGCCTTCTCCATGCTTCCCTGCAGGTGGCTGTGCAGCCGCCTCTGTCACATCTGCTGTCTCTGCCTTCCTCACAGTCCCCATGGCCCTCAGATCCCTTGACCTGAGGTCTCATGGACATGGACCTCATTCTCATGGCCTCATTGCCAGGTGCACATGGACACACTTCTTATTCATCCATCATCCTTGGAGATGCAGAGGCACAGAATCTTTAGGATGAGTTGGCCCCAGATAGACAGTCAGCCAGGAGAGGGGACTGGGCCTATTGTACTGTCAGGAAGCCCCCTCTTTATCAGATGGGGTCTCAAGTAGGCCCAGATGTGCTCTGAACTTGTAGCCCAGGATGACCTTGTACTCCTGGAGATCCTCCTCTCTGCCCTCCCAGAAGCTGGGGTGAGGGTTGTGCCCCATTGTACCCTTTTGTTTACTGCTGGAGACTGGTTCTGTGTGTGCCAGGCAGGTAAACACTCTACCAGATGAACCTTGTCTTTAGCCTCGGAGAGGTCTGAGAGTGTGTCCTCCTGGTCATGAGTACTCACCTCCAGGCCTCATTTGTCCTTGTCCTACTGTCTGGGGTCTGTGGGTAAAAGGTCACTCAATTTCTAAGTCACCAAGGAGGGGCTGGACCTGATGAGCTGCCATATGGCAGGTGCTGGTCCCCAGCATTTTTACACAACAGGGTCTGGTTGGTTCCCCAGGATCCCAGCTGCCCCTTGTGCTCAGCCTCACTGCTGCCACCTGCTGGACCCTGAGTCCCAAGTCATGGGCGCTGTTCTAGTTTCAAGTTCTCTCTGGAATGCCCATAGAGACTCTGCTGTGGGATGATTTCTGTCTAGGATGCTGTAATCAGTCTCCTGCCCTGCCAACTGTGTTTCTTCCAACAGCAGTGACTGGGCCCTGCAGCCATGATGCTTTCAGAGGGGAGGGGCACTTTCTGTGGAAGAGCAGCCTGGGCTTTGGTGTGCACACAGGGAGCTTCTGCACACATGTGACCATGGGGAGTGTCAGACTGCAGTGTGAGAACCTGGCTGCTGCTCAGAATGTAGCACATGTGTGCCCTGCCCCGACAGAATAAAGAAGGAAGTGTAATTTTAAATATTTAAACCCAGGGTGGGCTGGACATAGGGATGCATGCCTTTAATTCTAGTTTTTGGGAGCCAGAGGAAGAGACAAATGGATCTCTTTGAGCTCCAGGCTCTCATGGTCTACATATACAGTTTCAGGATCTTGTTTCAAAAAACAAAAGCAATCAAAAAAACAAACAAAAACCAAAGCAAAGAACATAAACCAGCAAAAAACACAAGGTGAATGGTGTTCTGAGTAGTAATGCCTGAGGTTATCCTCTGGTTTCCACATACATGAGCACAGACTCACACATACATGCCCTTGAACACAGACACACATAATCATGCAAGGCACCTTTCACAGCTGATCTGCCACCACATGACTACCCAGTCCTCATCATGAGTAAACATGGTCTCCCAGGCCAGGCTGTGACTCTTCAGACTCCAGTTCCTGACAGTGTCCCCAGCATTCAGACTCTGATTTTATACCCAGCTGTGTTTTCCCATGACAGTGGTGGCAGAGAACAGGCTCAACCCTTCCTGTTTCTGTCTGAACCATCCAATTCTAGAAAACTTCCCTCAAATAACCCACGTTGCAGACCACTGTAGACCCTGTGAACCCAGACACAGCAGATAACTCATTGATGTAAACTGTCTGTCTGTCCACCCTTCCTGTCACACTAGTCTCCTAGCACT